>NC_064812.1:73259113-73369499 GCF_023721935.1 Panthera uncia
TTTTTTTAATTTTTTTTTTCAACGTTTATTTATTTTTGGGACAGAGAGAGACAGAGCATGAACGGGGGAGGGACAGAGAGAGAGGGAGACACAGCATCGGAAACAGGCTCCAGGCTCGGAGCCATCAGCCCAGAGCCCGACGCGGGGCTCGAACTCACGGACCGCGAGATCGTGACCTGGCTGAAGTCGGACGCTTAACCGACTGCGCCACCCAGGCGCCCCAGTTTGGTGTATCTTTAAAAGCAAGTTTTTGAAAAGTCACGTAAGAGAATAATATACCTTTACTTGTGCTCCAAATCGTCTTCGGTTTGTAGCTGCTTCCTCAGCCCTTCGTGGGAAACCTTCAGAGGGCTGTACTTCCACCTGAAGTCCTTCCTGGGAACCGGTCACGCTTCTTCTCCAGCCTGAGCCAACAATTCAGACACCAGCAATGCTAACAGCAGTTTGTTGAAAATAAAACATAAAAAAGGAGAGGCAAACACGAAAACAACAGACAGCCTCCCGACAGTCCGACTCACCTTGGCAACCCAAGGAAGAGCTGACCCCACCACAGAGATGCTTCGTGGTCCCGTCAGTACATTTCCCATTCCCGAAAGACCTCAGTCGCACACGGGAGTCACAAAAGGAACGTGATTGCCTGCCGGGTTGAAATCTGGATCGAAGGAAGGAAAGAAAAAAAAAAAAAAAAAGTCCAGCCCTGAATTTTGTTATGCCTGGTTTAAATAGTTGTTCATACTCTGCATTCGAGGTAATGTTCATACTCCGCATTCGAGGTAACAACGGTTACACCGCTGCGTGTCATTTCACCCAGTCCTCGAGGGACAAGTGAATCTCCGCGACATCAAAATGACACAGTTCACGTAAAGCATAAATGGAAGGGTAGCAATGCAGCAACAATCGCCACCGTCTCTGGGTGTTTTCTATGCCCCAGGTACTGCTCTATATTTAGAAATTAACCTCTCTCCCTTCACCTTGACAAAAAACGTTATAATGATAATGTGCTAACGCCTCGTATAGTCACTTAGGGGCCGCGTGCAATTCTTTCTGAACCCCTGTAGTCGCCACAGAGCCCTCCGTGGAGGCAGTGTTGAGGATTCCCATTTTAAAGCCTCGGGTTTTGCCCACAGCGGAATAATCAGGAAATGGACCGACAGGTTCTGATCCCAGGCTGGTAGGGAGCCCGCACCCTCCTGCACGACGCCGCCCCGGCCTCTACCTCCAACTCCGCAGGGCAGACTGACAAACCTCCTCCACCTTACAGAGGAGAGGGCGGGAGCCTGGAGAGAATAACCCAGTCAAGGCCCCACAGCAGAGGCGCTGCGGTTCCTGCCGGGTGTTGACAGAGCCAAAGCTCTGTGTGCTCTTCTTTGCGGTCAGGGAAACATCCAGTGGACACTCAGTCTATCTGGAGGTGGCCCTCCGAGGCCCGTCCAGAATCCACAGCCTGTCATGCAAACAGAAAGATCTGTTCTCTAATCATGTGTGGCATATGGTTAAAGACCAGTGCAATCTGGCAGGATTAGTAGGCCTGGTGCGGAATATATGACCGTCGTCTCCCCCCTCTGTTCAGAACAGATGGGATGGTAAAGGTGACGAGTTCACAGGGAAGGCCGGCGTTCACAAGATGCGAAGAGGGCATCGCGGGGTCTGAGGGGAGGGGGTGCCGGCTGATGGCTTTTCCTGTTTCCTCTGCGTCAGCTCGATATGTTCCAGTGTGAGAGGCACACGGACCTGTTGAAGGATAATTCAGCCGGCCGTAGCAAAATGGAAGAAAATATCATCGTGGGCCTGCACAGCTGCGCAAGTTACGCCAGGTTTCTGAAGCCAAAATCCAAGCCGTCTTAATGCAAACATAATTAAAAGCTGTGGTTGGCACATAATTACTAAATATATAGTAACCACCATGCTTCTTCTGGGTTTTCAGATTTATTCATCGTTTTCCTCACTAGATCAGGCTAGCCATCTTGGAGAGTCACAGGCTAGTATTTTTTGTTGTTGTCTTTGTCCCGTAGGTAGACCTATTCATTCCAGCTGGCCAGCTGATCTTTGAGGAAGGACTTGACTCAGTCTTGAGTCTTACATTTAATTAAACCTGAGACTTTTGGCTTTTGGGTAAATGTTCAGTTGCTAGACCTATCAAGGTTTTTTAAAGGCTGCCCAGCATTTCACATTCAATCAACAATAGAAGGACTGATGAAGATTTACATGTTCTTCATGGAGTCCAAACCAGCGAATGAGGTAGGTGAAATTTTTCTAGAAACAGTTGGATAAGAGAGTGATAAGATAGAAACGACGATTGCTTAGAGGCTTATTTTAATGCCCTTCTCCCTTCGCAAGGTGCTGAATTTCTGGAAAGCAAGGTTCTGCTTTACTTACTAACCTTCATGCACCAAACACAATACCTAGGGCATAGTGAGTGCTTCGTAAATTTTTATTGAATGAATGAATGAATGAATGAATGAAGTGGGCATGAGACATGGGTAAGAAATATAGGTCACTAACTAGAAGGGTGATTTGTCACAGGAGACACATTCACACAACAAAAAGACTTTGAGGTACATTCTGAAATGTACATGATGGAAAGCTTATAAAATTTATATTAACTTTCATACATATATTATATATATATAATATGTGTGTATATATACACTATATATATATATAACAAATAAAACAATATATATAACAAATCACAAATAGTATTAACTGGGGAGAATCTTTCACCAATAGTGGCTCCCATCTAGCCTCTGATTGTGCTGGACCATCATCAGTCTGTCCTTGTTTAAAAGGACACATCCTTTCACAATATATACAAATACTGAATCATGTTGTGCATCTGAGACTAGTATAATGTTATATGTCCATTATACCACAAGAAAGAATAAAACAAAATAAAAGGACACTTCCATTTAGATATTTACATTAACTGCACGGACATCTCAAGTTATCTTAAAAACTGAGCCAGGTTTGCCCCCTGACTTCAATGACTTCATTTTTATAGTTGTAGTTAATTCGCTGCTTCAAAGACATGTCACTACTGTTTTTTTTTTTATTAAAAAAAATTTTTTTAATGTTTTATTTACTTTTAAGACAGACAGAGACAGAGCATGAGTGGGGATGGGGCAGAGGGAGAGGGAGACACAGAATCTGAAGCAGGCTCCAGGCTCCGAACTGTCGGCACAGAGTCCGACACGGGGCTCGAACTCATAAACTGTGAGATCATGACCTGGGCTGCAGTCAGACGCTCAACCGACTGAGCCACCCGGGTGCCCCAAGACATGTCACTACTCTTTTAAAGTATGTTCTGCAAAATGACCACAACCTGCTTTCTTTCTTTTGCTCTCTCTCAGTGACAACCTTCTCTGTTTTGATGGTGAGAACGGATTAAATAGACTTCCTTGCTTGGATGTTAGCAGGAACAAAATAGCTCCCCAATGAAAATGTTTACTCCACTGAATAGTAGTGTGGCCGTTATGAAACTTATTTTGCTTTTAGTCAACCTTCCCACCCGCTACAGCCGTCTATGTCTGTAGTGTTATCTTTTCCCCATTCTCTAAGGATGGGTTCCCTGTCACTAAAATATTAATCACTTGCATAGCCCTGGCCCATTAAAATTATTTCTTACTAATTGCCTAATTTATTTTTTATAAGGTCCACTCTACAAGCCAAGGCCAGGGCTGTTTATGGGACTTGCCTCAGATTACATTCTCGAAAAGTAGCAGGGTTATTGCCTCTCAAGTCAAGACTGCTTTTTATCCTGCTGAAATCATTGCCAAATATCTTAAAAGATTTCCCGCCAGTTTAACGCCAACACCTAGCGAGGGCAGGAATTTCAAGGGATTTCATCAAAAACATGTCATCGGGACTGGGATTTCCCCACTCCCTTAGCCACAAGGGGAGATGGCCTTCTGCGGCCAGCCTCGGGGCTGTGGGAAGGGCCGGAGGACTGCCGCCCCGAGGAACTTTCCCTCCTTTTGCAGAATGGTGCAGAGGAGGGACAAAGCGTCATCATTCCAGAAGCCGCGCACAGAGTCCTTCTTGGTGCTCTCCCCGGCACCCTTTCTGTCTCTGAAAATGTCTTTTTGCAAGAGAGTGATCCGCGTGTCATCGCACAGTTTCAAAACGATTCCAAAGACGGATCGTTTATTTGCGTCTGCAGTCATTATTTGCTCATTTTCATTTTATGACAGTCAGCTCTCTATTATCTCAGGGGCTGCTCCCTGAGTGTGTGGCTTCGCCGGCGCATTTGACCAGTCCCTTTCCTCTTCTGTTCTAAGTACCGTCCCATTTCCGCGCTCTCTCGGGACTTTGCCAAAATGCCAGTTGCAGAGAGCAAAGGAGAAAATAAAACGAGCTCAGCTTGCCATTTGCTCACAAGCGCAGTGTCTATCTTTCCTGTGTTTAATTCCTTGCTTGTGTTTGTAAGTTTACATTTGGCAGGGTGAAGGAGGCAGGGTGTGGAGGAGTTGAAAATACGGATTAAAATTGTTCTGATATTTCCAGTTATTGGTGGTCACTGTAACTACATGCAGGGAACAATCTAAGCCTTTTAGGGCAACTGAGTCACTTTCCTCTTCTCTGTTTTAAGGCAGATTAGACTTATTCACGGTCGAAAAATGGGATCATTCTCTACGTTAGAATTCATTAGTTACTGCTGGCTGAGAACACGCAATGCGGTGAGCTGACCGCCCCTAGCAAGTTCACCTTTTATTACGAAGCTGAGAGTTAAAGCAAAACTCAAGGCCCGTCTGGACAGGCACACAGCTCCATCAGAGAAATCTGGGCTCACGGCGCTGGCTTTCACCCTTACGGCAGGCATGGAACAGAGTTCAATGGGGCGAAGTCACTGAGTTGTAAAGCCTGGAGCCGACGAGGACCAAAGGTGTCGGTACCAGTGTTTTCTGTCCCCAAAAACCAGTGGTGGCTCACCCCCGCGGCTCTCCCTGAAGAGCAGCCCACGTTGAACTTTATATACAGAAGCACTTTTTATTAATCTAACAAATTAGGGGGGGAAACGGTTATAGTATCTTAAGGGTTTTACATCCTGGAATTACAAAGGAGAATCTTTACGAACTTGAAAAATTATGTGCCTCATTGAATAAGCCTCTGCAAATGTAGCCTCCTACATCTATTGGTTAGAACTTGGCTTTGGGGAGAAGGAGGAATGACTGTGGTGTGCCCGTAACACAGAGACAGTCCACACTGGGAGCTTTACGTAAATACCCAATGGTTCTAACAATCAGAAATACCTCATTCAACTTGATGCACTGATTTAATCAAGTGAACAACGAATGTGTTTTTTTAAGTCAAATTGATAGCGTGGTCAGCATTATACCTCATAAACTTTTATCATTTCATAGATGAGTAACCATTGCGACCCGGTTACGTGCCAGGTAAAGCTTAACTGAGCACCTTAAGTGAAATTAAAAACATTATAAAGAATGAAGTGGCTTCAGTATGAAATACCTCCTTTGGTGCCACCAACCCATGTTATTTTTTTATTTCAAAACCAAACTCAACAAGCACTGTTATGTATTTGGATCCTACAGAAACAGTGTGCTAGTAAACAAAGGCTTTCTGTATTTTATGTTCTAGGCCGAGTGTTATACAAGATCCCACATAATAGAATTGTTTCCAGTGGGATGGCAAAATAAAATACATGTTCAGGGGCGCCTGGGTGGCTCCATTGGTTAAGCGTCCCACTTCAGCTCAGGTCATGATCTCACGGTCCGTGAGCCCGAGCCCCCTGTTGGGCTCTGTACTGACAGCTCAGAGCCTGGAGCCTGCTTCTGATTCTCTCTCTCTCTCTCTCTCTCTCTCTCTCTGCCCCTCCCCTGCTCACGCTCTATCTCTCTCACTCTCAAAAATGAATAAATATAAAAAATTTTTTTAATATATTTGTAAAACAATAGTAATAGAATTAGAGACAATGTAAACAAAAATTCATTTAATATGAGAAGTATAAATTGGTAAACCATTTTAGCCTACCAAGCAGAGGAGGAACCTTAAAAATGTTCCTAGCTTTTGATTCTGTATTCCATCTCTAGAAATATTTTAGAAGATTGAAGCTGCATCTAAGGCCAAGATGACCCAGAAGGCATTACCTATAAAAGCAAAGAGAACCATTCATATAATCTAAATATCAAAAAAGGAAAAAGTCTGTTCTGATTAAAGGAATTACACAGTGGAATATTAAGCAATAACATTAATGGAATGTTTTTGAAGAATTGCTCGTGACGTAGGAACCCACTAATAAGACAGGAATTAATGGAGAAGAAAAAATTATGTGGAGAAGTATGATTACAATCATTTCTGATCTATATTAAATATATGTGCTTATATAATAGCTAGAAAAGGTACTGAAAGAATATAAGCCAATATTGAAAAGTAGTTATGGATTCTTTTTATTTTCCTTTTTGCACTGTTCCTGAATTTTAAACAGTGTTTAAATTTGAACGTACTTGTGATGGTTAATGTTATGTATCAACTTGACTGGGTTAAGGGATGCACAGAAAGCTACTAAAACATTATTTCTGGTTGTGTCTGTGTACGTGGTTCTAGAAGAGATTAGAAATTGAATTAATAGACTGAGTAAAGAAGATCACCCTTACTTATGCGGGTGAACCTCACCAAATTTGTTGAGGCCTGAATAGAACAAAAAGGTGGAAGGGGATTTGACCTGGGACATCCATATTCTCTTGCCCTCAGACATTGGCGCTCCTGGTTCATGGTGCTTTGGGCTTGGATCAGGAGTTCTATCACCAACCCCCCACCCCTATACACACACACACACACACACACACACACAAACACAATTCTCAGAGCTTTAGTTTAGGACTGAAATATATTGCCACCTTTCTTGGTTCTCTAGCTTACAGATGGCAGATCGTGGGACTTCTCAACTCCCTAATCATGTGACTCAATTCCTATAACAAATGTCTAGATAGATAGATAAAAAGATAGATATATAGAGACGAGAGAGAGAGAGAGAGAGAGGGAGTCTATATATCAAAACTATATATATATATGTATATATACACACACATGGAATGTAGGTAGGTAGATAGATATAGATAGATACATAGAGAGTCTATATAGACCATATATATATATAAACTATAGCCTATATAATACATAGTATTATATCATTTATATATAATCTATATATAGTCTATCTATCCTATTGTTTTTGTCTCTCTAGAGAACTCTGACTAACATAATATTATGTTTATAATAAGACTGTATCATATATACGTAAAAATATGTATTTTAGTCAACTTGGCTTAAAGTACAGATTTTGGTGTCAGAATTACTTGAGTTTGTGTCCTACTAGTTACAAGGCGGAGAAATGACTGAATATCTTTACAACTCGATAGAGAGATTTAGTCAGTCATCAAAAAACTTCCCACAAGGAAAAGCTGAGCACTGGATGGTGCATTGTACTGAGTATTTAAAGGAAAATTAATACAGATGCTTCACAAATTTTTCCAAAACATAAAAGTGAAGGGAACACTTCATAACTCATCCTATGAGGCTACTATTACCTCGACATCAAAATCAAAGGCATCAGAAGAAAAACACAGACTGATGTAAAAATTCTCAACAAAATACTCGCAAACCAAAGCCAGCAGCATGTAAAAAGGATTGTAACTGTACCCAAGTAAAATTTATCCCAGGAAAGTAAGACTCCATATGAAAATCAGTCAAGGTAAATACCATGTTTATAAAACAAAAGAAAAAAACCCACACAATCATTTCAGCTGATGCAGAAAAAGCATTTGACAAAACCCAACACCTGTTCACCATAAAAACAATCAGAAAATTAGGAACAGAAAGCAAATTCCTCAGCATCATAAATAATACTTATGAAAAACCCACAACAGGGGCACCTGGGTGGCTCAGTCAGTTAAGCATCCAACTTCAGCTCAGGTCATGATCTCGTGGTCCGTGAGTTCGAGCCCCACGTCAGGCTCTCTGCTGACAGTTCAGAGCCTGGAGCCTACTTCCGATTCTGTGTCTGCCCCTCCCCTGCTCATGCTCTGTCTCTCTCTGTCTCTCAATAATAAACAAATGTTAAAAAAATGTTTTAAAGAAAACCCCACAACTAACATTATATTTAATTGTGAACAAAAGTCCCTTTCTTCCTTAGACCAGGAGCAAGACAAGAATGTCCATTATTGCCAGTTCTAGTCAACAGTTTAGTGGAGGTTCTAGACATGGTAGTTGGGTAAGAAAAAGAAATGAAAGACATCAAGATTGGTAAGGAAGAAATAAGCCATCTCTATTTGTAGATGATATGATATTCTCTATGGAATATCCTTAAGAATCCACATATAGGCACACACACACACTCACACACACAAATTAGCGTATAAGTAAGTTCAGCAAGGTTGCAAAATATGTCAATATACAAAAATCAATTGTATCGTTGTACACTAGCAATGACCATCTGAAAATGAAATTAAGAAAGCAATTCCATTTGCAATAGCATCAAAAATAATAAAATATGTAACAGAAGAATTGCACGACTTGTATGCTGAAAACTATAGCACACTGATGAAAGAAATGAAAGACCTCAATGAACGGAAAGACACCCTTTCCTGTCCATGGACTGGAAGACTTGATATTGTTAACATGGCAATACTCCCAAAATCAAGCTGCAGATTCAATGCGATCCCTAAAAAAATTTCAACTGCCTTTTTTACAGAAATGGAAAAGTTTATCCTAAAATTCATAAAGAGTTGCAGGAGACCCAGAATAGCTAAAACAGTCTTGAAAAAGAGAAAAGAAAATTGGAAGACTCACACTTTCTAATGTCAAAACTAACTACAAAGATACACCAGTCAGTAAAGTATAATGCTGGCATAAGGATAGACATTCAGATCAAAAGAATGGATTAAGAACCCAGAAATAAACCCATATATCAGTCAATTTTCAACAAGGATGTCAAGACTATTCAGTGGAAAAATAAATCTTTTCAATAAATGGTGCCAGGATAACTGGATATCCACAGGCAAAGAAATGAACTTGGACCCTACCCCACACCATATAGCGAAATTAAGTCAAAATACATCGACGATCTAAATATTCTGAATATTAGAGCTTAAACTATAAAAATCCTTAGAAGAAAAACATAGGAGTAAATTTTCATGACCTTCATGATTAAGCCACAATTTCTTAAATATGACATTCGAAACATTAGCAACTAAAAAGAAATAGATTAATCAGGCATCATCAAAATTATAAACCTTTGCATGTCAAAGGTCACTATCAAGAAAGTGAAGAGACAACCCACAAAATGAAGAACATATTTGTAATCATATATCTGATAAGGTCCTGGTATAAAGACTACATAAAAATGGTTACAACTCAATGATAGAAAGACAGATAACCAAAATTTTAAATAAACATTACAAATCAGATACATAAAGGTCAATAAGCACATGAAAAGATGTTCAACATTGTTAGTCATTAAGAAAATATAAATCAAAACCACAATGAATTACAGCTTCCTATCCACTAGAATAGCTATAATTTTTTTTAAAAAAATCCAGAACCTGGGATGTTGCAATTATGAAGATCTTGGAACCCTCATACACTGCTGGTAGAAACGCCAAAAAAAAAAAAAAAAAAAAAAAAAAAAAAGGTGCAGAAACTGGAAACAGCTTCACAGTTGCTCAAAATATTAATCTGTTAATATCAATAATAGAGTTATCCTATTGTCCAGCAGGTCTAGTGTTGGTCTCTACCCTAGAGAATTAAGCACATAGCTTCACTTAAAAAGCTTGTATATGAATGTTTGTAGCAGCATTATTTATTATAGCCCCAACATAGAGCCTGGACCCAAATGTCCAACAAGTGATGAATGGATAAATGTGGTATATCCATACAATGGAATAATATTAGGCCATCAAAAGGAATGGAATATTGACACATACTATAACGTGGATAACCCTTGAAAACATTGTGTTAAGAAATAGAAGCCAGTCATAAAAGACCGCTTGTCGGAAGATTCCATTTATATGCAATGTTCAAAACAGGCGAATCCATAGAGACAGGAAGTGGATTATTGGTCCCCAGGGAATCACAACATGGCAGACAAGAAAAGGCATGGACTGATCACCCCCGTCTTCAAATGCAGGCTTCCGGATTGCAACAGAACCACGCCGCAGAGAGGGGGAAGATTCTGTTTTAAAACAAGATTAAAACTTGACTATTACATGGACTACAGCTTGAATTACCTAGTTAAAACTGTCTTTTGTGACTGAAAATGATATTTTTATTGCCTAAAGGGTACAAAAAAGTTACGAGGGCTACCGGACCCCCCCTTGTAGGGATAGAGAAAGAGCCATATACAATGTCTGAAAGTACAGCAGAAGACAGAGGTAAAGCTGTGTTCGAATTTCGTTTGTTTCGATATGAGTTACGACTGGATAATGGAAGTTGCTGGGGGGGTGGGGGAAGATATTGAACCCCCCACGTAAAGCTAGAGAACAACATAATAGTATTTGATAAAACAAAATTACATACCCCATGATCCGGCTTCACTGCTGTATGTGTATCACAGGAACCTCTCCATAACGGGCGTGTAAGCCACAACTGGAGACTCCCCGAGAGGCTTCCAACAATTCCTTTCTCCTTTCAGCAAGTGATGTGCCATGTTGTTTTTTACCCATTACCATGTTAACTGCTCTTGGAAAGCTGAGAACAGGATCGGAGGCAAACGTTGAAACCTGTCTCCCTGGTGTGTCCCTGAAGGTCATCGGTGATGAGCCTGCATTAAGATTCAGAATCCATCTGGGGGCGCCTGGGCGGCCCAGTCAGTGAAGCGTCTGACTTCAGCTCAGGTCACCATCTCGCGATCCGTGGGTTCAAGCCCCGAGTCAGGCTCTGTGCTGACGGCTCAGAGCCTGGAGCCTGCTTCCGATTCTGTGTCTCCCTGTCTCTCCGGCCCTCCCCCACTCGTGTTCTGTCTGTCTCTCTCTCAAAAATAAATAAACATTTTTTTAAAAAAATTTTTTAACTTCAGAATCCTTTTTTAACTTCAGAATCCCAGGAAGTCATTAACAAATGAACAACCTTGTAGTGCAAGATGACATCTTTTTTTTTTTTTTTTTTTGCAATTCCTCGTTTATAATTTTGTTAAGAAGACAGAACATACATCTATTAAGAATGCAAGGCAGAATAATTATATGGACAATCTGAGAATACCGAGTAGCACTTCTTCCGGGAAGAAGGGCAAGTTTGGCCAAGGCCATAGCAGGAGAGCAAACCGTGTGGGAAAGGATAGCTCAGCCTTCGGTGGCTCTGAAGACAAAAGGCACCGAAAGCAGGAAGAGTTTAGAGCATAAATGAATGGGAACAGTAATTAAGTTGCATGTCAAGATCTGTAAGAGGCCTATTAAAGTGGGAATGAATTGAGGTTCCGTGTTCCCTCACTTAGTGACCTGTGGTAAACGCGATCCCTGCTCCGATTTGCCTTTATTTAAAAAAAAAAAGTTTTGAATGTTTATTTATTACTGAGAGACACAGAGAGAGGGACAGAGCATGAGCAGGGGAGGAGCAGAGAGAGAAGGAGACACAGAAACCAAAGCAGGCTCCAGACTCCGAGCTGTCAGCACAGAGCCCAGTGTGGGGCTCGAACTCATGGAGTGTGCCATCATGACCGTTCCACGTTTGAACCGTGAAGTAAATAATGGGTTCCCTTCATTTGCAAACCTGCTGTATGCTCTTCTAATGTAAAGGGAAGACTCGTACCACGACTTTGTTATGAGATATTTTTATATTTTTTAGGCCAAACATTGCCATTGCTTTTAACTGAACAGACAGACGTTACTCAGCCGGCGTACCGAATTTGCAGAGGGCTATCTTAACCAGGATAATACGTCATTGAAGTTCATCTATCAAATCATTTTCCTGTAAAGCTTCAGAAGGAAAGGGCGGGAGAGAGCTAACCTTGAACTCTCACCACGTAGAAGCGTTCTTACATTATTCACAGACTGTGTTTAAAATACAGTTGGGCTGAGGCCGCTGCTGCTGAGAAACAGCAGTGATTGCCGGCAATCAGATGTTCTAACGCGGTCGACATACAGATCGTGTCCTGGGCACAGCTTCTACCCCCTCTCGCTGGCTGTCCCCCAGACGGCTGGTCTGCAGCAAACGTTTACAGCTCGAGTAGCAGGAGAGGATTACAGCCCGTCATCATCACTCGCAGCCACAAGGGGGCAGCGTTTACATGGATTGTAATAAAGATTCCAAGGGGAAAAAACCAGCCTTCCCGTTTCAAGTTGAGCACAAGGAGCTTACCGCAATGTATTTGCCAAATAAAGATGCAAGGCACTGCAATGTAAAATACCGAGTTCCCCTGTTCCCTACAAATTGCTTTACGCTTATTGAAAAATCGTGGTTCCAAGACTATGAGAACTGCAGGGAGCGTAGAGAGGTGGAGAGCCCCCCCCCCCCCCCCCCCCCCTGATTTTCTCCCCCCTCGCGGCGCTGGGCACCGCCCCCCCCACATTGGGGGGCGGAGCAGCGCCCTCCCCCCCCCCCACCATTTCAGCCAGGTGTGCCCCTCCCCGAACCCCACAACATTTCAGACCGGGTGACTGAGACGAAGGAACTCCCTCAACAAATATTTATTAAGCATAATTTCTTCCTTTACAAGTGAGGAGATGGTATCCAACGAGCGAAATGGAATATTCAAAGGAACAGAGCTCCTTGGGGTAGCAGGGTTCTTTCTTCCCCTGGCTGATAACAGGTAGAGGTGACCATCACCTTTAGGGACAGAAGGACAGCTATGCAGAGCTCGTTGGAGAAGAAGAAGAAGAAGAAGAAGAAGAAGAAGAAGAAGAGTCAGTGAAGGGGCTCTTGGGTGGCTCAGTCCATTTAAGCCTCCGACTTCAGCTCAGGTCATGATCTCACAGTTCATGGCTTTGAGCCCGGCATCGGGCTCTGTGCTGACAGCTCAGAGCCTGGAGCCTGCTTCGCATTCTGTGCCTCCCTCTCTTTCTGTCCCTCCCTCACTCATGGTCTGTCTCTCAAGAATAAATATACATTAAGAAAAAAATTAGTGATGATTGTGGTTTATATACACAATGGAGTACTACGTGGCAATGAGAAAGAATGAAATATGGCCCTTTGTAGCAACGTGGATGGAACAGGAGAGTGTGATGCTAAGTGAAATAAGCCATACGGAAAAAGACAGATACCATATGGTTTCACTCTTATGTGGATCCTGAGAAACTTAACAGAAACCCATGGGGGAGGGGAAGGGAAAAAAAAAGAGGTTAGAGTGGAAGAGAGCCAAAGCATAAGAGACTCTTAAAAACTGAGAACAAACTGAGCGTCAGTGGTACAACCACAAGGGACCGAGTTCTGCCGACACCCGGGTGACCTTGGAAGAGGACCGTGAGTTTCAGGTAGGAACTGCGGTGCAGCTCATACCTTGACTGCAGCCTGGGGAGACCCTGGACAGAGGACCCAGTCAAGCCGGTCCTGGACTCCTGACCCAATGCTACTGGGCGATAATAAATCGTTGTGTTAAGCCACCAATTTTGTGGAAATTTGTTATTCATGGGAGCAAACTCCCACAGTGCTCTGTAATCCGCACGGCGTCTGTAGGGCAACACTCTGCCCTCAATAATAATAAAAGCTCACAACATCTGTTCTGTGTTGGTTTCTAACCTCTGTTTACATAGTAGCGACACAGAACTCCTGGGCTGCCCGGGGATGAGACGGCATAATCCCTTTTAACTCCAGAGTGTCAAAAATTACTATTTCGGTACAGCAAGCGCTGATTTGATGCTCTGGTTGCATATGTGCAGATAGTCTTATATTGAAAAGGAAACTGGTATGTTCCCAACAGACTTAAGCCGTTTACGTTATGTACGCAAGTCGTTTAATCCTCACAAAACCCTGTGAGATGGCTTGTACTCTTCCCACGGCTCAGATGAGGTCACCAAAGCTCAGAAAGTCTAAATAACTTGACCGGCCACGCAACTAGTAGGTAATAAGGCCAGTATTCCATTACCGGGATGCCTCGGAAGGAGTACCTTCTACGTTACTTGGTTTATTCTATTAATGGTATGCTACAAGAATGGAGACGCCAAACAAGAATCCTTAAAAGACTCTCGGTTTGAGTTGAAAGAACGTCTCAGGGTTCCAGAAGAGGCATTGTGTAGCGAGTTAGAGCGAAGCGTTAAAGTTCACCTGCCTTCGCCTGACCTCCCTGGCTAATGCCTGGGCCATGTTGCACTGGGACAAGACAGGATGATGGGTCAGCTTAGAGGTCATTTTTGTTGGCATATTAATGACGAACATCTTTCTTCCTTGGCAGATCTTCCGGAGGCCAAAATAGGCGGATTGTTTTCCGAGAGAACATTCAAGGGTTGTAAGGGTATGGTGAGTCCTCTGCTGCATTTTGGTTGTCGTTTTATTCCCCCAAATGCCACATCAAAATATGGATTTCACACAGGAACACTTCCAGTGCAGTACAAGAGTACAAGTCCAATCTTAAAACTGCCTTTGAGCGCCCCGCGATAGCATTACACTAACTAGCAGCCTCCGGCCTTATGCAATGGGCAGTGTGCATAGGAGTATATTAAACTCATCAATCAAGGGACAAGAAGGAAAGACATACCTTAAGGAATGTGTTCACGCCCAGCATTGCTGAGACTCTTGCTTCCTCCTTGTCATTTAGTCGATCCTGAATACTCGTAGGAAGCATAAGACGGGTCCCCTTGCTAACTTCAGAATTTCAGGAAGCACCGTATCATTAAAATAATTTCAATGATAAGCCAGCAGATCAATGAAATACCTGTGTATTTTAAATGGTAGTATCATACGGCAATTGCAAATTTTTTCATAATTATTTTCAAAACTGCAAACATTATCCTGTGCATCCCTCACAGCCTACTGTGGTGTCACCACTTACGTTACTCAAAGAGAAATCACAAGACGTGTTGGTTAAAAGAAAGTAAAGTCAGAGTAATTTTGTGCCTTGGGGTTTCATTTAGTTGTCCTAAGTGGGGTGGTATATATTTTGCCCTGAAATAAAATTTAATTGAAAGATTTGACTTCAGGGGCACCTGGGTGGCTCAGTCAGTTGGGCGCCTGACTTCGGCTCAGGTCATGATCTCACAGTTTGTGAGTTCGAGCCCCGCGTCGGGCTCTGTGCTGACAGCTCGGAGCCTGGAGCCTGCTTCGGAGTCCGTGTCTCCTTCTCTCTCTGCTCCTCCCCTGCTCATGCTCTGTCTCTCTCTGTCTCAAAAATAAATAAAAACATTTTTAAAATTTTTTTAAAAAAGAAAGATTTGACTTCAGTGTTGTTTTTTTTTTTATTCCTTTAGTTCTAGAAAACTCATGGAATCATCCAGAAGTTTTCTGGAGTCTTGTTGCACTTCCTCATCCAAATCTCCAATACCCCAACCAGGACTTGCCCCCCATCAGAGTGGAACACAGGTGGTCTGGTGTTAGACATGTGGGAAATCTTCCTTTAATTTCTAAACTCTGGGCATAAGTGTCAAACTCAAATAGCTTTCGTTTTATTTAGATATCTGTTCTCAGTAAAAAGAAAAAGAAATGCTTAATGAAAAAGATAACCTTTTTCTCTGATCAGGAGCAAATCCAAACGTGAATGAGTTTCCCAGCATTTTTTAAGAACAGATCTTCATGAAGAGGAGAGGTGAAAACAGCGGAAACCTGAGTGGGGGAAAAGCAGAAAGGAAAAGGAAAAGGCTGAGGTCTAACACGAAGACCTGGATCTGTGAAGCGTCTTGTGTTGCAACTGGAAAGAAGGACGCCGCGAAGATCAAAACACTGTGGTGGGGAGGGGAGAAAAAGTATGGCTAACAGATCAGGTCAAGGGCTCACGTTAGATCAAGAGACTTGCATTGTATCTAATGAGTAACGGCAAGCTGCAAAATGAAGTCCATGGATAGGGAAGATTTATTTAGAGAGGTTTGTAGAGTGGCCTGGATGACCCAGAAGAGGAAGATCAGTTAGGACACCGCTCTGTGCTCTGCAGACACTAGATTAGATTAAACCATGTCTTTTGTCCTTTTCTTTTTATAATCTCAGCACGGGGCTTAAACCGAATTGGAAATGAAACGGATATTTGTTGAATGGGAGAATGAAAATGAAGAGACAAGGACTGGAGCGATAGCCACTGTAAAGAACAGCTCCATGAGGGGATTCCCTGCCCCAAGCAGCTACTTGGGGCCGGGGACTTACGGAGGACCTATTGCTTTCAACATGTGGCTCCCAAGATCACTGTCAACATCCATCCAGCAGAGGAGGGAAGACTAGGGATAGCAGTCCATGTAGGAAATCTTACAGGCTAGGACAGCATCACCCCCTAAGCTCCATTATCTTATTATATTTAGTCATATGTTACATTTAACACCTTCAAAAAATTCTGGGGACTCTAGTCTAGCTGAGGAGCCTGGAGGAAAAGGAAATGGTTTGATGAAAAGCTTTTCCCTCTCTGTCGCAGTAGCTAAGGAAGCCAGTATATTTTCCCTATTGGAGATGCTAACGGGGGTTCTTTAGGCTGAAATAAAGAGACTTCAGCAGAAACTCAAAGCCATGAGAGAAAATGAGGACCGCTGGTAACAGTAACTCCATGGGTAGAGATATAAGCCAGTATTATTATACTTTTGGTTTGTAAATATTCTCATGTATCTATAAGACTTAAAGGGAAAACACAATTGCATAAAACAGTAATTATAAATCTGTCAATGAGCATGCAATATGTAAAGATGTGGTCTGTGACAATGACAATATAAAGGGGGACAGAAAGAGACGTACAGGAGCAGTTTGCATACAGTTGAAACTAACTCGATTATACATTGATTCACATACTACTGAAACTAAGTTGTTACAGGTTTGAGATGATAATTGCAATCCCCAAGGGAGTCACTGAGAATTTAAAAATATACAGAAAAGAAGAAAAGAATGAAAATGGTGTACTATAAAAATTTAACTAAATACAAAATGGGTAGTATTGGGGGACCTGAGGAACCACAGCAAAAATGTTTAAGGCATGCAGAAAACAAAGAACTAAATAACAGAAGTAAATCCTTTTTCCAGTACTGTATTTCTATGTAGATTAAATAGTCCTTTTGAAAAGACAGAGATGGCCGAATGGATAAAATCAGGAAAAAAAAAACAACAACTTGACTCACGTCTATGCTATCCACCAGACTGTCACTTTGTTGGGGGACAAAGACACAAAGAGATTGAAAATAAAGAATAGACAAAGATATTCCATGTAAATAGTAAAATAAGAGAGCTGGAGTGGGTCTATTATTATCAGAAAAACGAGATCTCATATCAAAAATGTTACTAGAGTCAAAGGACACTGCATATCGATAAAGGGCGCAATACATCAAGAAGATACAAAAATTAGAAACATATACATACCTAACAGCTTCAAGATATATAAAGCAAAAATCAACAGATTTGAAGGGAGAAATAGTTTTGTGATACTACTTGGAGACTTCAATACCCCACTTTTAATAATATATAGAACCACCAGACAGAAGATGAATAATGAAACAGAATTTGAAAAGCACTATAGACCAATTGGACCCAAAAGACGCATCAGAAAATTTCACCCAACAAGAGCAGAACACACATTTTCCTCAAGTGTACATGGAACATTCTCCAAGATAGATCATATGTTAGGCTACGAAACAAGTTTTAACAAATGTAAAAAATTGAAATCATACAAAGTTTCTTTTCTGACCGTGATGGAATAAAAGTAGATCAATGACAGAAGGGGAACTGAAAAACTCACAAATATGGGGAAATTAAAAAACACACTCTTAAACAACATTAGGTCAGAGATGAAATCACAAGGAAAATTAGAAAACACTGTACCTTGAGATGACTGAAAACTAAACCTCAAATTACCAAACCTCCTCAAGAAGAAATGGAAAATCCAGGGTGCCTGGGTGGCTCAATTGGTTGAGTGTCCTACTTCAGCTGGGGTCATGATCTCGCAGTTCATGAGTTCAAGTCCCGCGTCAGACTCTGTGCTGACAGCTCAGAGCCTGGAGCCTGCTTCAGATTCTGTGTCTCCCCTCTCTGCCCCTCCCCCACTCATTCTCTCTCTCTCTCTCTCTCTCTCTCTCTCTTTCTCTCTCTCTCTCTCAAATAAATAAAACATTAAAAAATTTTTTTAAAAAGGAAGAAGAAATAGAAAATCTGAGTAGACCTAAAATGAGTAAAGAGATTTAATCCATGAGCAAAAACTTCCTTAACAAACAAAAGTCCAGGGCTGGATGACTCCACTAGTGAATTCTACCAAGTAATTTTTTTTAAAAAATTAACACCAATCCTTCTGAAGTTGTTTCAAAAATAGAAGTATTAGCACATCCCAACTCATTTTATGAGTCCAGTACTGGCCTGATAGTGATGCCAGTCAAAGATACTGCAAGAAAACTACAGCCCCGTATCCCTTATGGTGCAAAAATCCCCAACATAATATCAACAAACTTAATTCAACAGACTATTAAAATAATTAGACACCATGATCCGGCGAAATTTATCTCAGTGATACAAAGGTCATTCAACATATGAAGTCAGTAAATTGAATACACTTCATTGATAAAATGAAAGAAAAACCCCACTTGATCATTTCAGTTGATGCAGGAAGAGCATTTCACAAAACTCCACACTCTTTCATGACAACAAATAAATAAATAATAAACAAACAAACAAGAAATTTAACTCCTCAATATGATAACGGTCATGTGAAAAACCCACAGCTAATATTCTCAATGGCAAAACACCGAAAGCTTTTCCCCTGAGATCAAATATAAGCCAAGGATGCCTGCTTTCACCACTTCTATGTAACACGGCACTGCAAGTTCTAGCCAGAGTAATTATAAAAGAAAGAGAAATAAAAGATATCCCAATTGGAAAAGAAGTCCATCTTCTATGTAGAAAACTCTGAAGAATCCACACACACAAAAAAAAACTGGTAGGCCTAACAAACGAATTCATCAACGTTGCAGAATATTAGGCCAACACTCAACTGATTTAGTTGTTTTTCTATGCACAGCAATCTGAAAATAAATTAAGAAAGTAGTTGCACGTACAACAGCATGAAAACAAAATATTTAGAAATAAATTTAACCAAGGGGGGCACATCTTGTACACTGAAAACTATAAATCGTTGCTGAAAGAATTAAAGAAGACCTAAATAAATGAAAAGACATCCCCTGTTCATGAAATGGAAGGATTAATATTGTTAAGATGAGAGTGTTACATAAATAATCTACGAATGCAATGCAAATCCTACCAAAATCTCAGCAAACACTTTTGCAGATGTGGAGAAACACATAAAATTCATAATAGAGTTTGAAGAGACCCTGAAAAGTCAAAACAATACGTGATGGACGAACATAGTTGGGGGACACACACTTCCTGCTTTCAAAACTTACTACAATGCTACATTAATCAAAATAGTGTGGTGATGAAATAAGGATAGACCTATAGACCAACAGAACAGAATTGAGAATCCAGAAATAAATCTTTATAACTATGGCCAATTGGTTTTTGGCAACAACACCAAAATCTTACAGAAGAATACTTTTCAACCAATGGTGCAGAGACAACTGGATTTCCACATGGCAAAGAATAAAGTTGGACCCTTACTTTACACCCCTTACAAAAATTAACTCAATTTGGACAAGAACCTAGATTTGGGGGCAGAAAACTATAAAATTTTTAGCAGAGAATGGGCAAATCTTCATGAGCTTGGATTTGACACTAATTTCTTAAATATGACATGATAAGCACAAGCAATGACAACAACGAAGATAAATTGGACTTCATTAAAATTAAAACGTTGCCCATCAAAGGACATCATCAAGAGAGTGAAAAGACAATTCGCAGAATGGGAGAAAAGATTGGTAAACTGCACATCTGATAAGAGGTTAATGTCCAGAAAAGGAAAAAAAAAAAAAAAGGCTGGAATAGGCATTTCTCCAAAGAAGTTACACAAAGGACCGATAAACACGTTAAAGTCATCAGTCATTAGGGAAATGCAAAGCAACACCACAGTGGATATTACCTCACACCTCCTAGGATGGCTATAAGCCAAAAAATGGAAAATTGTGTTGGTGAGGATGTGGAAAATATGTAACACTTGTTGCTGTGGATGTCGGTTTGGCAGTTCCTAAGACAATTAAACATAGAATTATTATATGACTCAGCAGTGTACTCGTAGATATATAACCAAAGAACTGCAAAAAGAGACTCATATTTGTTTGCAAATGTTCATAGCTGCATTATTCACAGTAGACAAAATATTGAAATAACACAGGTACCCATCAATAGATAGATGTATAAACAAAATGTGGTATATATATTATATATATTCATATATATTATAATATATAATATATAACATACATTATATTATATATAACATTATATATAATTAATATATTTTATAATATATAATATATATTATATTATATATAACATTATATATAATATAATATACATTATAATAGATATTATATTATATACAAATATATATAAACCATAAAATATTCAAGCCTAAGAAAGAATGAAGTTCTAATACATGCAACAACATCTAAGAACCTTGAAAACATTATGCTAATTGAAATAAGCCAGACACAAAAGGATAAATAGTGTATGATTCCCCTTAATTAGGCAAATTCATGAAAAAAGAATGTAGATCAGAGGTTACCAGGGTCTGCAGGAAGGAGAGAATGGGGAATTAATGAGTACAGAATTTTTTTTATTTTGGGGGGAGGGGTTGATAAAAGTGTTCTGTAAATAGATTGTGGTGATCGTTATATAACATTATAAATGCACTTAATGCCACTTAATTATACACTTCAAATGGTTGAAATGGTAAAATTTATGTGTGTTCTGCTATAATGAAAAAAATAAAGCTACACAAAACTCAAATCTGTATTTGCTATTATTAAATTCACCAGTCAAAATAACCGTGTAAGATTGTTGTCGCTGCTAACACCTACTCACTATGGTTCAGTGATAAACAGTTCACGGACCAGCACCATTTTGTGGACCACTTTAAGAAGCACTGATCTGGAGCAAGACATGTCACCTTAAGAAGCCTCAGTTTCCTCATCTATAAACAGGGAATAATCGCATTGCCTACTTTCTCTGGTTTTGTGTGACGGAATTAGATAATACATGGAAATTACTCAGCCTGGCACACTAATTTTTGATTCCTACACATCGCATTCTACATTTGAAATCGTTGATATGTGTGTTTTATGAATTCTTAAAAATTTTTAAGCTCAAAACTTTATCCATTCTTTATTAATATTTGACTATCCTCTGCATTCTATTTCTAGTTAGTGTATGCTATACTGCAGGGCATTTAATTTTTATGTATTTGATCTCTGTGCGGACTGCCTATTTATTAAGAGCGGGGATCGTGGGGCGCCCGAGTGGCTCAGTCGGTTAAGCGTCTGACTTGCGCTCAGGTCATGATCTCGATGTTTGTGGGTTCGAGCCCCGCGTCGGGCTCTGTGCTTCTGTGTCTCCCTCTCTCTCTGCCCCTCCTCCGTTCGTGGTCTGTCCGTCTCTCTCTCTCTCAAAAATAAAATAAACATTTAAAAAATGTTTAAAAATAAATAAAGAGCAGGGATCGTGCTGTGTCAGGACGGTCACCTTCAATAACGCTTCACAGTCTGCAACCCTACCTTCCCATTTGCACACTACCGCGCTGAAGACGATCTCTTCTGAAGAGACACAAAACAAGCTTGTGTGATCTAACTGTAACCTCGATTTGGGTTGGTAGTTGCATTCCTACAACACTTCGGTATTATTTAAATTGTGGCATTAAAGAGCGGTCATTTAGAAGGTGAGTCATCCATGAAAACATTCCTGGAGCATACTACAAGCAAGCGCCCTTTGTTCCCATTACTCCATAGCAGAGAACGTTAAACCGCCTACATTCAACTTCCCGCCAAGGAAATGAATCATGTCACAGCCCTCAGCATGACTCCTGGAGAATCCCACAGGCCACAGCAAAGCCAAACCCCGGCACATCGCTATGTGGTTTGAAAGTTTTCTATTCATGGAGACTGAAGCATAAGACTGAATTCTATATAAGGGTGGGGGTGGGGGTGGGGGGGAACCAAAACACTAAACCAAAAAAAATAAATAAATAAATAAAGAACCCCCAAATAAAAAACAAGGCCTCTTTTGATTTCATCTCTCCCCATTGACATTCCAACCTCGTGCCTCACAAAAAATAAAGCTAAAATAAGTATAACAACAATAATAACGCGTTCATGGACCCTGGAAAAGTCTGTTTCAGGGAATGGCAGGGATGTACATATGGCATGTAGACAGCATACGAATTACACACTGAATGATTCATGAAATTGATTACAGAAATTATTTCAGTTAATTAAAACCTAAATGAACTGTCCTTAAGGACAAATCAACAAACCTCTTCCTTTAGTCCTCAGGTGGAAGAGAGATGAGGTAAAGTGCCACCTTCTAAATTTTTAAATACTTGGGAATCAGAGAGAAGGCAAATTTCCTCTTTGACTGTTATACGTGCTACCTAAATGTAATTGGGAAAATAATTCAGTGGGTTTCCGAAAGTACCTTCATTAAGGTAAGGCTATAGAAGGAAAGTTTTAGCCCAAAGTGATCATTTCCAAAAATGGAATAGAAGTATCTATGTGTTCTGCATAGATGTGCATACAGAGCACCCAGTGGCGGGGGGGGGGGGGCCAGATACTATGAACTGTCTCTCCCTTAACTATTACATCTTATCTACACCTCCCTGCACTCATAGACTTCTCAGTCATTCGCTAGTAATCGCATTCGAGCTGAGTATACCGGTGGCCAAAGGGAAGTATCTGAGTCCCATGAATAAAACAACACAGAATATCATTATTCCACTCTTCTCTCTAACTTATATTAAAGTGTACTCACTTTTATTCAAAGTAATATCATAGTCCCTTTATTTTGCTGATCCCTAAAATAGACATAAAAACAACAACAACAGCAACAACAAAAGCTACACTTTTTCATTTTCTCACTTTTTCCCCCAGTTCGCACAAATTTTAATATTTGATTATCACTGACTTTCCTTACAACATGCTTTATCTTCCTAGGTACCAGGCGCAGGGACAATTAAATATAAAATAAAGGGGCGCCTGGGTGGCTCAGTCGGTTGAGCATCCGACTTTGGCTCAGGTCATGATCTTGCGATCAGTGAGTTGGAGCCCCGTGTCAGGCTCTGTGCTGACAGCTCAGAGCCTGGAGCCTGCCTTTGCATTCTGTGCCTCCCTCTCTCTGTCCCTCCCCCCCTCATTCTCTCTCTCTCTCTCTCTCTCTCTCTCTCTCTGTCAAAAATAAATAAACATTAAAAAAATTAAAAATTAATAAATAAATATAAAATAAAAATATGCTGTAAAATATTCAATGACTAATATTGCCTCAGAACTCTGATTCTACAAATATTCTGGGCAAAGCTGGATGTAGGATCTGGAAAAGACACATTTCTAGTTTAAAAGATCAAAGAGGTCAACCAAATGTGTTATAGCTACATATAGTGCATAAAACTTTAAAGACTTGAGCTGTTTCAGGCTTTCCTTTTCTACTTTAGGGAGGGGTGGTGGGGAATCCTAGTCTTTGCCATTCGTTAATTTCAGACCAAAAATGTAGTGAAGTTTTAGAAATACACAGGAGAAGCTGCATAAACAAGACTGACAAATAAAAATTAGGAACAAAAACAGAAAACAAAAACCTGCTGTGTTTCAAGACACATAACAATCACGTATTGAGACTTCGTCAGCATTTCATCTTCTCGCTCACCTGTAGATTGAAAGAAAACTGTCCCTGCTGTATTCCTACTCTATTTCTGCTCGCCAAGGGCCATGCACTGACCCTCCTCACCGACCAGCTGCACTGAGAAGCCGACTGAGATGTTACTCCCAACGTTGCCACTTGATGCCCCTGTGTCTTCCAGCTCGTGCAACTTCTTTGTCCATATAGAAGTATTGTATTATTCATATAGATGCATTTTTAAATTTCCATAGCTTATGATGTTGTGACATCTTACATTTTGCTGTGGGGAAGAGACTGCCCTCCCAGAGCTAGCCAATTCCTAGAGAGAGCAAAGGGCCAGGCTAACAGCTTTACTTCTCACATGTACACTCACCAAGCCCGGTCCATTCGCCCAACTATTTCCTTCATCTAACACTCACACACCAAATCAATATATCCCCTGCCCTAGATCACCCCAGGGCCAGTTATCAGGCAACCAGAGACCATCCCTATAGCCCAAAGCATGCCACAATTATTCAAATAGCCAGTCCTAAACTGTTCACTCTGCCCTGCCTCGCCTTTCCTACAGAAACCTCCCAGAAAAGGCTCTGGCCTACGCTTTCTCCTCCCTCCTGCTTCTGGTCCCCACCAGAACTCAGAGCTTCCCCTGTGGCCCTGGGTGGTGTGGCATGCCCCCTTCTCCCAGGAAATGGAAGTAATAAATTCTTTCAGCGGCACTGACCTCTCTGTAGCTTAACCCGGTCACTTCTATAAATGAAAATCCTGTGGGTACAAAGGAGACAAGTATCATAAGTGATGCCTATGCAAACATATTATTCTTCTGGGCTCTCTTACTTCAGCATTTGCTGGGAGACAAGCCACACACTAAAATTAATTAGGAAAGGACAAATATATATGCAGATTTGTTAAGAAAAAAATGAGAGTCTGTTAGCTTTGCTTTGCACTTGGCCTTCGGAAAACACTTCATTAGCCATCAATTTTATTTCAAGGGCCCAGCCCTAAAAATTGCCTGAATTGCCAGATAAGATGGCTTTCAAAGTGAAAATCTATAGCTTCCCAGTGAAATCATTGCAATCGCCAGCTGTTTGGGATTATGCTGTGTCGGGTGGTTTCTGCATGCTTTCTGATTAGAATGCAGTATAGACCTTGATGACCCATGATGTGAGAACAAGGGTTTAATGGAAAGCTGAGCTTTAAATCATTCACATTCTTTAAGCTTTTGTGTAAGACATAGCAGGCCCTCTGCTGGCGACAACAATAGATTGTTCTGTCCTGTAGAACGCATCCTCACCCAACACAGATATTGTCTATGGCAGTGGTTCATAACCTTCACCGTGCAACAGAACCTTCTACGGGGGTTTCTAGAAATATCGATGTCCATACTCCTTTGCAAGATGTTTGGTTTTAGTGTTGAGGGCTCAAATATTGAGATATTCAAAAACACCATTGGGTGAGTTTACTGTTCCAACAGAATGGAGAACACTCATTTGTATTGTATCATCCTCCAGTCTCGAGGGCCCGCAAGAATATTATAAAATCTGAAACTCTAACCCCAGTCAACTAGATGGATTTCAAAGGAGCAGCGCTTCTATAAAAGAGCAGAAACTTTTATAAAAGAAAAAAAAAAAAATCCCAAGAAAAAGCAGGGCGGTTTAGCGGCCGGAGCATTTGAGTAGCATTGGGAAAAGTTGGCCCATAGTTAGATCTACCTGCTAACTGACTCTGGGTAAATCACAGCCGTCATCCATCTGCTTAGATTCACGTGTTAGTCTGGTTTGGGGAGCTTCCAAATGATCACGGAGCTTCAAAGTAAATGAGATTGAGAATAAAAAAAAAGTATAGATGGAATTGAATCAATTAAGGGAGAGTGAACTTTAGTTACTGGCCAAGTAGTTTGGAATTCCATTAAAATAGTGTGTTTAGACTCAGAGAAAACACGCCCATTTGTGTTTATCAATCCATTTGTGCTTATGGAAATCCATTTGTGCTTATGGAAAAGAACAGAGATACTCGTGATACATAACTGCATCGTCCTTCATTTACAAGTCTTCAGGTCTTTGTGTGGGCTCCTTGATCCCACAGACGGCTGTCAGCGAAGCTGTTTGGCGTGAACCATGGCGAAGAATGTTCCGACCATTCTATCTGTTGTTTTAAATAGAATATAGTTGAAATGCTCTGGAATTCTTTTGTTTGTTTGTATTTCTTGGTAAGAAAGAGGGTGACTTCATAGATGGTAAATGTGTTTTTTTCTTTCTGTTTCTAGACAGATTATCTGACTTCTTCAGTCCAGTGGCATCACTTCTTTAGCCTCCGTGTTTTGGTTTGTTTGCTGGGAAAACTCCTCATCAAATAGCATCTGGAAATTGGACAAACTGATGATCTCTCTTTAGATGATTAGTGAAACTGCTAACTAAAACCCAACAGTGCGGGACGCCTGGGTGGCTCGGTCAGTTAAGCATCCAACTTCGGCTCAGGTCATAATCTCGCGGTTCGTGAGTTCGAGCCCCGAGTCGGGCTCTGTGCTGACAGCTCAGAGCCTGGAGCCTGCTTCACATTCTGTGTCTCCCTTTCTCTCTGCCCCTCCTCTGCTCATGCTCTGTCTCTCTCTGTCTCAAAAATAAATAAACATTTAAAAATAAAATTAAATGTTTTTAATAAATAAATAAATAAATAAATAAATAAATAAAACCCAACAGTGCAATTGTGGAGTCGCGGTGTTCATTATTGTTTCATGCTAACCCTTGAGTAGGTATCCTGTATCATTCTTCACTGTGCTCGAATGACATTTAATGGTTCTGATACGAAGTTCCTGCATTATCTCAGGGGAAAGAGCCAACTTCACGAGGTGACAAGATTGAACCTTCATCAGCAATGAACCTTCCGTGTGGACTGCCTCTGTATCTCTCCTCTCCATTAACAAAACAACCAGGAATGACAATAAATAAATGGATTGGGGGTAGTCTCCAGGGGATCTGTCTTTGAGTCAAATCATGACCCCTTTTCTGAACATCTTTAGAGAGAGTAATTTTCGTCTAACGTGAATGGTTTAAGTATAACCCAACTCAGGGTCAGAAATGTAGGTGAGCCGACACCTCAGATCTGTGCTCTCTTAGCTTATGTTATCTCTTCTACGGATTTGTATATTCTGACTTGAAGCTGTTTGCTCAAGAAGGAGAAATTACTCAAACTACAACCACCCATGATTTGTTTTTATTAAAAAAATTTTTAACGTTTGTTTACTTTTGAGAGAGAGAGTACGAGTGGGGGGAGGGCAGAGAGAGAGAGAGAGAGTCAGAATCTGACGCAGGCTCCAGGCTCTGAGCTGTCAGCACAGAGCCTGATGCGCGGGTTGAACCCACAAACCGTGAGATCGTGACCTGAGCCGAAGTCGGACGCTTAACCGCCTGAGCCACCCAGGCGCCCCCACCCATGATTTTTTAATCACACGCGTGACATGGAAGTTGTGGCTCAAAGTTTTTAGTTACAACTCCAAGAGGTTAGTTCTCGCTCTCCTTACATTTAGCTCTTATTACCAAGCTATTAGGTGATTAATGGGATTTTTTTAAAGACAGATGAGAAGTTTGTGTATAGAAATCTAAGACTCTTGGGAATTGTCTGGTCCGATTCCATCAATGCCTCTTAAATATTAACAATTTTGAGATTAATTTCTAAATAAAAATGTATCTTAAAACATCAAATTCTGAGTAGGGAAAAATAAGGAAGAAAACCACTTAGCTGGTTATAAAAAATAGCTAATATTTATTGAGCACTTACTTTATACCTAGACCTGAGTTAGGAGCTTAAGAAAAATTATCTCACTTAATGAAAGCTACAAAGAGTGATTTTTTTTTTTTTTTTGCTTTTTAATCATTAAGATTAAAGTATTTAATCTTGCTTTCTTCTGCATTGACCTGTTATATACAGCACCTTAACTGGGTTGAAAATCAAAGTTTTCTTTTTCTGTTATGTTTTATTTCTTTATTTATTTTGAGAGAAAGCACACCCGCAAGAGCGGGGGAGGGGCAGAAGGGGGGGGGGGAGAGAGAGAGAGCACCCAGAGTGGAATGCTTGACAGGGGTTTGGATCCCCGCACCCTGAGATCATGACTTGAGCCGAAATCAAGAGTCGGACGCTTCCCCAACTGAGCCATCCAGATGCCCCCCAAATTTACCTTTTAAAGTCTTCATTATCTATGAGTTGTTATAAACTAGCATCAATATGTTTCATCAATTCTCTTGCATTAACCTGCATCAATCTCAACGCTTCCCTAGGTGAGACACACATTGTTCAATTCTTTCATTTCTTTTTGCTGGAGCAACTTTTAACTTCATCACATATTCCCTTTCTTGGTCCGTCTTTGCCTTTTATTCCTATGTATGCGTTATACATATGACACTTTTTGTGATACACACACACACACACATCTATATCTATCTCTATCTCTCTCTCTATATATATATATAGTTGACCTAGAGAAACACAGAAAGAACCAAATTTAGAACTCTTTGTGGAAGACCTATTCCTCCTGAGGGAAACTGGCCCTTTCCAATTTGATTAGTTCCTTCTTAGCTTACTTGTGAAAGCATCTTTTTCTATGACTTTTAACCTTCCATACAGTGGAATACACAGACTAAGCTTTGAGTTAAAAAATTGAGCCATGAGCAAAATTTGTTATTAGGTGTCTGCTAAATAGCTAGCTGGTTTGATCTGGAAGAAAATAATGGAAAATGTGTAGGGAAAAGATAATTCTAGACTATTCTGAACATAGAGGCAAGGAGGACTTAAACGTTCTGGTTCAGTACAGCCATACGGTCATAAGTGAGTAACAATTTAAACAAGAATGAGAGAGACTGCATTTCCTTCCCAGAACGTTCTAGAGGGAGAGATAGGGAAGAGGCTAGAACAGAAGCTGTTGAGAAACAAGAACGATTGGGGGAAAAAAAAAAACACATAATTTTTGCAAAACAATCTTTTTTCTTTCCAGGGTTTTGGCACCTGTCTGACAATCTTCTGGTTTCATCCTACTATTGAAATGCTTGTTTTAGCATGGACCCGCATTATAATTAGGCCAATGCAATGTACTCTGAAGCAAAAACTATCATTTCCTCTGTGTTCGCCAACAGTATCATTTGCAGAAAATGTCAACTTAGTTAAGTGACACGGATCGTGTTAATTCAGTTAGACAGAGGAAGGTTGACAGGCACAATTTTATCAAACAAACAGCGCAGAAATGTCGATTTGTCAAATATAACATTCATAACTAGGTTCCTAAAGTAAAGCACTTTATAATATTTGAAACAGAATACCACAATAGCAAAGAAATCCCTGGTGGCTTGATTAAAAAAAAATTTTTTTTAAAGGCTTTTCATTCAAAGCGTGGGCCAGAGACCAGCCACAGCCACTCTGGTGTCACCTGAGAGCTTCTTAGCAATGCAGACCTTCTGGATTCAAATTTGCATTTTCACAGATGCCCAGATGTTTCTCATGCGTGCCAGAGGGAGGGGATTTAGAATTCTTCACCTACCGCATGGAGTGAAAGGCACGGAGGGATAAAGAACTCCTTTCTGACACCCCTTCTCCTTTCACATTGTTGATCTCTTGGGGGCGCCCGGGGGGCTCAGTCGGGTAAGCTTCTGACTTCAGGTCAGGTCACGATCTCACGGGTTGTGAGTTCAAGTCCCGCATCTGGCTCACTGATGTCGGCTCAGAGCCTGCTTCGGATCTGCTGCGCTCCCCCTCTGCCCCTCCACCACTTCCCCTCTCTCTCTCTCTCTCTCTCTCTCTCTCTCTCTCTCTCTCAAATGAATAAACACTTCAAAAAATTGTTGATCATCTACCTATGAGATATTGTCCCTCAGCAGCTTGAAGATCCCCCCCCAAAACTTAACTACTAATAGTCTAGTGTTGGCCAGAAGCATTCCCAACAACATAAAGTCAATTAACACATATCTTGTATGTGTATTATATACTGTATTCTTATAATAAAGTAAGCTAGAGAAAAGACAATGTTATTAGGAATAGCATAAGGAAAATGCATTGACTGCACTGTACTGTATTTATCAGGAAAAAAAAAAAAAAAACACGTATATAAATGCACTCGTGCAATTCAAATCTGTGTTGTTCCAGGGTCAGCTGTAGTTGTTTCTGCCTTTTTCCCTTCGGCTTCTTTAATATTTTTTTTAATTTTTTTTTAACGTTTATTTATTTTTGAGACAGAGAGAGACAGAGCATGAACGGGGGAGGGTCAGAGAGAGGGAGACACAGAATCTGAAACAGGCTCCAGGCTCCGAGCTGTCAGCACAGAGCCCGACGTGGGGCTCAAACTCACAGACTGAGAGATCATGACCTGAGCCGAAGTCGGACGCTTAACTGACTGAGCCACCCAGGCGCCCCATTCTTTAATATTTTTTGAAAACGTTTATTCATTTTGGAGCGCCTGGCTGGCTCAGTCGGTTAAGTGGCCGACTCTTGGTTTCCGCTCTGGTCATGATCTCACGGTTGGTGAGTTCGAACCCCACATCAGGCCCCACGCTGACAGTGCAGAGCCTGCTTGGGATTCTCTCTCTCTCCCTCTCTCTCTTTCTGTCCCTCCACTTCTTGCACACTCCCTCTGTCTCTCTCTCTTTAAAAATAAATAAAATTAAAATAAAGTTTAAAAAAATGCTTTTTGAGAGAAAGATAGACAGTGAGCAGGGGAGGGGCAGAGAGAGAGGGAGACAGAATCCATGTGATCAGTGAAGAGTGGTCAGTGAAGAGTCCCACACAGGACTTGAACTCGTGAACTGTGAGGTCACGACCTGAGCCAAAACCAAGGGTTGAACCCTTATCCATCGGAGCCACCCGGGCACCCCTATTTTTTTTTTAATCATATTCTGACTGTGTACATTTTCAAATCATAAGACTGCTTGTGTTTCTTGAATCTAAGGATTTTTCCCAGTAATTTTTGAAAGTTATTTATTTGTCATTCTATCTTCAAATGTATTATTCTCCTCAATCATTTTGAGTCTGTTCTCCCATATCTTTATTTACACGCATATTCTTCCTTTATGTTTCCGACTTTCTGTCTCATTTTTATCCTAATAAATCCCTGGGCTCTATTTTGGGTAATTTTATCAACTGCATAGCCTAATTAATATTAATAAGTCTATTTAAAATTTTTTTTAATGTTTATTTCTGAGACAGAGAGAGACAGAGCGTGAGCCGGGGAGGGGCAGAGAGAGAGGGAGACACAGAATCTGAAGCAGGCTCCAGGCTCTTGTCTGTCTTGGGGGTTTGGAGAGGGAGGTTGGAGGAGTAAATGCCTGATGTGGCTGGTTACCGATTCCGGGACTTTGCACTGCCCTGGTATTACTCTGTGCACAACAGCCTTGTGCTTCATCGGTAATTCTGTCCGGAAGGGCCGAAGCAATGATCGCTCCAAGACAACTCAGGAAGAGGCCAGAGTATTGTTTAAGCCAGAGTATTGTTTAAGGCTTTCTTCCAAATTTTCCTCTCACGCTGCCCCGGCAAGCCTATGCCCAGGGTATAGGTGCTGTTCTACACACAAATCCTAACTGACCTGAGCCTTTTTCTTTTCTTTAATTCCGCAAATACTCTTCCCTTCTCTTCCTCCCTCCCTCCCTTCCTTTTTCTTTCTTTTTTTTTTTTTTTTTTAAATGAACACAAAGATGTTGCCTTTCAACGTTTTTTTTTTTTTTTTTTTTTTTAATTTATTTTTGGGACAGAGAGAGACAGAGCATGAACGGGGGAGGGGCAGAGAGAGAGGGAGACACAGAATCAGAAACAGGCTCCAGGCTCCGAGCCATCAGCCCAGAGCCTGACGCGGGGCTCGAACTCACGGACCGCGAGATCGTGACCTGGTTGAAGTCGGACGCTTAACCGACTGCGCCACCCAGGCGCCCCTCTTTCTTTCTCTTTCTTTCTTTCTTTCTTTCTTTCTTTCTTTCTTTCTTTCTCCTCTCTTTAGTTTTGACTTTGGAGGAGAGAGCCAGCAGCCCATGTTTATTTGAGATCTTGATAGAAATCAAGAAATCTATAATCTAGTTTATTGCTTTTCATTTCTGGCACCTGGGTATTTCCCTTGACACCCCCCCCCCCCCCCCCCGCCTTGCAGACATACATTAGAAGTTATTGCATGTTATTCAACATTGTACAGGCTTTAAGACATGAGGGTTTGGGAATTGGCATAGTCTTAGAAATTACTGGAACCAAAAGTCACTTTAATCTTTTCAAATCTTTGATATACATCTTTACGTATTTGATTTGGCTACTCTTCCTTAATGCTTTGCCAGGTTTTACATGAGATAATTTGAAAGTCAACATTGCTTGGGTAATATATACGTTTTGCAATAAAGCCTTTGAGAATTGAAATAAACAGGAATGTGGCGAAGTAGAGTTAAGAACCTTTGTCCCAACACGCTGAGGGCATAAACGGTTGTCTTTTTTGGTTTGTTTGTTTTTTTGGTTTTTTTTTTTTTTTGGTTTTTTGTTTTTAAGAGGCAGTGATATAATTACGATTAAGAGTGTGAGCTTCAAAGTCAGGATTTCAAGTTGGATCACATGCAGCCTCAGCCGTTTATTAACTACATACACTTGAGTTAGGTTCTTAATTTCCCTAGGCTTTGCTTTGTGCAGCTGTAAAAGTGGTTAATAATTGTACCCACCACATGCACTGATGCGAGGCTTACATTCCGTAATAGGCATTTAGCACAGGGCTGATATATAGTAAGTATCTAATTAAAAACCATCACTATTTTTGCTATCTTTATGAAGTTTTTCTGGCCTAGATATATTGGAAAAGGTAAATCGGGGGGGTGGACAACTACCTTTTCTTTTCCCTATAAAACCTCATCTACTTTCTTGCGCTGCATTACCGGACTATTATTAAAATGCGAACTCTCAGTTTCCTCTTTGAGCCTAATAGGTCTTCATTATTATTTATTTGCAGCTTCTACAATATGTAGTAACTTACATGAGCCGGAAGGACTGGAGAGCTATTTAAATAGACTGCATTTAGTTCGTCTAATAACGATTTGGAATTAAAATACCTATCTTCCTGGTCTAGCGATTCCCCCTAGATACCTCACAGGTTTTATATTGGAATTGAAAGAAACAACGTACGTGAGTTGTGACGGAAATTGTGAAAGAATGTAAAAATATTAGTTATTGCTAGTCTAACATCTACGTTAAATAACATTATAAACCATATAGAATTATGTCTCTGCTATTTATGTACATACACATATATATTTTATGCTTAAAGCAACACATATTTCCTGACAATTGTAAAAGGCAGAAATCTAAAATCGGTTTCCCCGGGCTAAAAATTTAAATATACGTTTAAATATACTTTAGATTTAAGACAGAGATTCATGTATTACTGAACGAGGATGAGTGTGAGCAATTTACCTTGTTTAATGATTGGTCGGTTTTTTGTTAATTTTTTTGCATTTTGTCTTTAGAGATTTTTCAAACATCGTGTGACAAATCCATAAGTCATTTATTTCGATTTCTAAGAAGGTTTAGAGATTTTCACTCTGGGCATAGAACAGAAACTAGATTCACATTCCTGCCTTACACAACTAAAAATCTGGATAAAATGTATGAAAACAATACTTTTAAGGCATTGACCAATGGGGAGCTCAGGACAGTGGCCCCAAAAGAAAGGAAACGAACGAAGTAAGTCCTACCTTCATCTGTGTTTTCTGCCTCTGGATCCTGGCACTGGGGGGCTGTGAAGCAGGAACAGGGTCGGGCTGGGGTGAGTCAAATGATTGCATCAATGACTGGGCACAAACTCAAGGAGGCACTAAGTGACAGCAATTTGCAGATTCCCAAAGTAAAGGGGACAGTGCGGAAACCGGTTCCAAGTATCTACATCGTCTCTTTTGATGACTAAGTTTCGCATGTGTAGTGTGAGTGTCCAAGGAAGTGAGAAAGGAAACGTTAATGATGTACAGGGTGCTGAGATCCCTGGGTTCCAACCAGCCAGTATAAAGCAAGCTCATTGACCAGCTGGAACATGCAGACATGACCGGAGACATGTCATTACAGTAAAACCTCGGATTGCGAGTAACTTGTTCTATGGGCGTTCCACAAGAGGAGCAAACACCTGGAGTCAATTTGTACTTGATAACCGAGCCGCGTCTTGCAATACGAGTTGCACGTGACGCCCAACGTCACATGATCGCAACTGAGCCAATGGTTCTTGAAATTCTCTTTGATATGCAAGTGCTGTGGATTCCAAGCATGTTTCAGGAATGAGTTAGGCTCGGAAACCATAGCTTTACTGTGCTTAGTTTTAAAGACCGTTCCAAACTGAGCCAACAAAGTTGCAGAATGAGTTTCGAAGGGATCAGCCTCATCTGCAACCAAATTAACTCCCCGTCAGAGCAAAACGTCGGTCTTTGAAGGAAGGTAGCAAGACAAGACATGCAACAATCTAATATTAATAGTAATAATACACATCCTATTAAAACCACTAGTCATGTGAAGAAACAGGAAGGTGTAATGTGTAAGGAGGAGAAAATTCAGCAATGGAATTGGACCAAGAATGACAGCAATGATGGAATCACTGACTAAGGTGTTTAAAAAGCTATTCAAACTATACTGAGATCCTTAAAGGGAAACATTGAAATAATGAAGAAAGAAAGATAACTTTCACTAAATTTAAAATAACTGAAATCAAACAGGCAATGTTTTTTGACTACACCAGATTCAAATTATTATTATGGACTTAATGGAGTAATATGTACTCATCCTTACAAGCCAAACGATACAGAAATGTACACAAAAATGAATGGCCCAAACCATCCCATGTGTATGCCCAACCCTCTCTCCCTGATCGTCAGCACGAAACCTTGAGAAAAACAACGTAAAGTACTTGCTACGTATTCTGCCGCACCCCCTCTTTGTTCACTTAAACACATCCAAACATCCATTTATATTAAAAAGGGTTTTTTGGGGCGCCTGGGTGCCTCAGTCAGTTAAGCGTCCGACTTCAGCTCAGGTCATGATCTCGCGGTCCGTGAGTTCGAGCCCCGCGTCGGGCTCTGTGCTGACTGCTCAGAGCCTGGAGCCTGTTTCAGATTCTGTGTCTCCCTCTCTCTCTGAACCTCCCCCATTCATGCTCTGTCTCTCTCTGTCTCAAAAATAAATAAACGTTAAAAAAAAAAAGGGTTTTTTACCCTTTGCTTACAAAAATGGGATCACATTCCCTATAATGTATAATACATACATATGCATATAATATACACATATTCTGTATAACTTGTTTTTCATTGAGCAACATATTTTGAACATGTGTTTAAATGAACACCAAGCAATCCAAGTTATAATTTGTAAATGCTCTATAGTTTTCCAGAGACTGGATAGGTCCCAATTTATTCAACCGGCCCGGCGTTGACAGACATTTAGATTTTTTTTTTTTAATGTTTATTTTATTTTTGAGAGAGAACGAGCAGAGCAGGGGCAGAGAGAGGGGGGGAAGCAGAGGATCCAAAGTAGGCTCTGTGCTGTCAGTGCAGAGCCTGACACAGGGCTCGAACTCACCAACTGTGAGATCATGACATGAGCCAAAATCAAGAGTTGGAGGCTTAATCACCTGAGCCATCCAGGAGCCCCTCAGTAAGTATTTGTAAATCAAGGAGTAAATGCTGGTATAAACATCCTTGCACTTAATTCATAAGAAAACAAGCACTTAGGGGCGCTTGGGCGGCTCAGTCGGTTAAGAATCTGACTTCGGCTCAGGTCATGATCTCACAGTTCGTGAGTTCAAGCCCCGAGTGGGGCTCTGTGCTGACAGCTCGGAGCCTGGAGCCTGCTTCGGATTCTGTGACTCCCTCTCTCTGTCCCTCCCCCGCTCACACTCAGTCTCTCTCTCTCTCTCTCTCTCTCTCTCTCAAAAATAAATAAAACACTAAAAAAAAAAAAAAAAAGTACCTAAAACACTGTATCTTTTCCACTCCATTCTACCAGAGTTTCACTTAACCAAGTCATAAGTATTTCCGTGAAAACAGTGATTTTATTTCATTTTTTAAAAACAGCACCGAATTATATGTGGAATGTCAACGCTTAGAGAGAAGAAAAGGCATGAGCTGGCTGAATCAGAGACCTCCACCTTCCGCAGCAACTCCAGACGTATCTCTACGTACTTCTACAGAAGAGAATTTGAAGCACGGTACTCTGTGACTCAGTTGACCCACATTCCTCTTACTCTCGGCACTGCCTTCCCCCAAACACAACCAAACGTTGTACTTGGCGTTTTTCCAAAATGACTTCTATGGAATAACAAGGTGAAGTGTTCTACTTTTTTTCCTGAATTCTCACTCAGATGTAAATATTTACGTGGTATTTCTGGTGTTCCCACATTCTATCCTTCCATGTTAGAAATTAGTAGCAACACTGCATAAGAATTCAGACATTGTGGGTCTCATATGGAACAAACTTGCCAGTCTAAAAGCATACACAATCTAAAAATATATGTGTCTCTATTTGTACATATTTAAAATAGCTTTGCAGTAACTTGTGTTCAATCTGATGAGTATGAAAACATCTCCTTAACCCAGTTGTTAGAGATGAATCCCCTTTACTTGCTCAGTTGCAAGCTTCTGGCAGGTTCCATGAAATTAGATAGAACCTGCACATTTTGCATCTCTAAAGTTTGCTTATCATTAGCTACCATACAAACTCCAACTACCAAAACGACTGTGGCTCCAAAAAGCAAAAACAAAACCAAAAAACTTATTTACCTGGCCCTTTTTCTCGCTCAGCAGGGTACATAAAACAAGAACTTTCATGGGAAACCCATACAAGGAATCATTTGTTAATAATTATAGTTAGATAGGCGTATCCCCCGAGAAGATATTTTGGAAGTTTCTTTCTATTTCTGTCACAAAATCTAAGCTTCAGGAGTAAGAATATCTATAACCATTACATTAATTTTGACTTTAGATGGAAATTTAGATTCTAACAATGTGGAAGATTATAATTGCTTTCTAAAGATCCATCACTAGGGGGCGCCTGGGTGGCTCAGTAAGTTAAGTGTTTGGCTCTTGATTTTGACTCAGGTCATGATCTCCTGGTTGGTGAGTTCGAGCCCCGGGTTGGGCTCTGCAACGACAGCACCGAGCCTGCTTGGGATTCACTGTCTCCTTCTCTCTCTGCTCCTCCCTAGTTTGTGCTTTCTCTCTCAAAAGAAATAAATAAACTTAAAAAAAAATCCGTAACTGAAATAGCGTGGTATGTTGTTGTGGCTGTTTTCCCTACCATTTCCTTATTAACAGAATCAAATGTTATAAACTATTTCTTTGCTAATGCCCTAGAAAAGTAAGGATGACAGATAATTGATGTTTCTTTGACGAAAGTAACGCCAAGTATTTCAAGGAGAGCAAAACGCAACGTGTAAACTATCACACTTCCTGTCAAAGCTGTATTGTCCTAAGTTGTGATGCCTCAGAGCAGGGACTATGTCTTGCTCATATTTATATCCTCAGCCACTGACACAGACCTACTGTGTGTAAGTGTTCAATGACCATTTGATCAAATCCATTTACTTTATTGAAAGGATGACTTTGTCTTCTGACCTGTGTTCATATTAACGGACAACGTGCAACTTCACAATTAAATCATGGTCGATACTTTAAGCGTATTAGACACATTTACGAAGTTGCAGTATACAATAATTACAGCTTTATTACTTGGTAACAATGGTAACAGTCACATCATTGTCCTTTCCTGTCACTGAGTCATCTTTTCATGCTATCATCAATGCCTCGGTCATTATAGAGTGTTGGTGCCCCAGGACTCTATGCAATATATCTGACAACAGATGTGTTTGCTCTAGAGGAGAGTCTGCACATTTTGTCCGTGGGAGTGGAAAGTTGATGGAGATAGTAATTTGTGGACTGGTGAACTCTCCTTCCTGCTATAAAAGAATTTGAAAGAATCAAGTGTGTTGGCTTTGAGTCTATCCTAGGGTAGAATTAGGAACTTTTGCTTTTGAAATGACTTGAACTGTCCAAGGGGTTGGCAGGATCTCAGAAACTTTGCGACTGAAGGAATGACTGCAGCCTACAAGAGGTCAAGGGCCTGAGTTAGTGAGGGGCTGCAATAAAGACCCCCTATTCCTATGCTAAGCACCGTGGTTAGGGTCACATGCCTTTCAAAGGACCACAGGGCTTAGTGAAAAAGCATCTAGGGATGTTCAGAAGCTGTTCCTATTTACTAGATGCTATAGAGTCATATGACCTGAGATGCTGTGGAGCCCAGGATGAGAGCAATAAGACATTCCTTAGATCATTATGATTATGGTGGAGTTCAAGAGTTGGATTTGCTATGAGCTCTTATTTTTTTTTAATTCTTTAATTTTTTTTTTTTTTTTTTTTGAGAGGCACAGCATGAGCAGGGGAGAGGGGCAGAGACAGAGGGAGACACAGAATCCGAAGCAGGCTCCAGGATCTGAGCTGTCAGCACAGAGCCCGACGCGGGGCTCGAACTCCCGAACCTGCAAGATCACCACCTGAGCTGAAATTGGAGGCTTAACCGACTGAGCCACCCTGGCGCCCCACGGCATGAGCTTTTAAAACAAAGCAATGTAATCTCTGCATTTACACCCAGATATGTGTATTTCCTGATTTCTTTTCAGTATGGCTTTATCAGGAAAAACCTTTAAAAAAATATGCTAGAAATATCTGGTGATCAAACATATAATAATGATGCCCTTCTCGCAGTGGTCCTGAGACCCTGCGACATAGTTAGTTCTTCAGTGGCTAGGCAAATTGAATAAAAGACATACAATCCCTGTTCCCCTCGAAGTTTATGAGCAGAATCTGTGTGTGCACACTGCCAATCATGTAGACACGCCGAATACAACAGTCGCCATGACACCACCACAGCTCCGGTCCTATTATATCACTAAATTTAATTACTGGTTAAAAATAAAAGATCTCATGGGGCACCTGAGGGGCCCAGTCAGTTAGGCATCTGACTGTTGATTTCGGCTCAGGTCATGATCTCGCGGTTCATGAATGAGTTCGAGTCCCAGGACAGAGTGCGGAGCCTGTTTGGGATTCTCTGTCTCCTCTCTCTCTCTTCCCCTCTCCTGCTCACATGCTCCCTCTGTCTCTCTCTCTCCCTCTCTCTTTTGCTCTCTCTCTCCTTCAAAATAAATAAACTTTAAAATAAAAGATCTCATGTAAGGCAGGGTTTTTGTACTCTTAGAAGCCATTCTCTTCTCCCCCACAATGTTAAAAAGAGATTCCACTATTTTCATTCCTTCCTTCCTTCCTTCCTTCCTTCCTTCCTTCCTTCCTTCAACAAATATCGAGCACTGATTACTATGTGTAAGCACTATTTTCTGTGATGGGGATATAGCAATAAAAATGACTGTCCTTAGAGAACTTCCGTTCTAGTACACAAGTACCTATAATATGCATATAACAAATAAACATTTAATATAATGTCATAGATAAGTGATATGAAAAAACATACAGCAGAGTAAGGAAATAGAAACTGATGTGGGAACAACAGCGAGGGGTGCTATTTAAAGTTTGTTTATTAATGGGGCTTCTGGGTGGCTCAGTCGGTTAACCGTCTGACTTCGGCTCAGGTCATGATCTCACGTTCTGTGAGTTCGAGCCCCGCGTCGGGCTCTGTGCTGACAGCTCAGAGCCTGGAGCCTGTTTCAGATTCTGTGTCTCCCTCTCTCTGACCCTCCCCCGTTCATGCTCTGTCTCTCTCTGTCTCAAAAATAAATAAACGTTTAAAAAAATTTTTTTAAATAGTTATTTATTTATTTATTTATTTATTTTTGAGAGAGAAAGAGAGTACAAGCAGGGGAAGGGCAGAGAGAGAGGGAGAGAGAGAATCCCAAGCAGGCTCTGGGCTGACAGTAGACAGGGCTCGAACTCATGAACCACAAGACAGTGACCTGAGCCGAAATCCAGTGCTTAATTGACTGAGCCACCCTGGCACCCCAAGAGATGCTATTGAAGATAGGATGAGCATTGAAAGCTTCTCGACACAGCACCTGAATACAAATGTGAACTCAGTGGGGGCGCAAGGCGCGAGAGGATCTGCCCGAAGAGCATTATCCCCGGCAGAGTGAACAGCACCTGGAAAACCTTTCGGAACAAAATAAGCATGACTCATGTGAACAACGCTTAGGAGACATGGGGTCTGGAATGCACTAGGTAAAAAGAAGCCTATAGGAGATAAGTGCAGAGTCAGGGAGGGCCCCAATCACGCCGGTCTTATGGGTCAAAGCATAATTTTGGATTTAATTGAGTGAAGTAAGGAGTCATGTGGACACCATATTATAGGTAAATAAGAATGGAAGTAGGGAGACTAGCTATTTACAACATATATATATATATATACATATATATATATGCACATATATATATACATATATATGTATATGTATATGTATATGTATGTGCATATATATATATAAAATGTTGGGATATATTTAGAAAACCAAGATGGCAGAAGTTGCTAGTGGGTTAGCGGTGGAAGATGATGGAAAGGGAAGAATCAAGAATAAGTGCTACGTTTCTGGCCTGTACAACTGGATGAATAGAGATGACATTGACTGAAGACCCAGGAAGAAGCTGGTTATGGGGGACAAAAGAGTTCTACTTTGGAAGAGTTGCCTATTAGAGGGTATGTCAAGTAGGCAGATAGGTAGACACGTGAAAGCTGGTGGGGAGGTCAGGGAATTTAAACCCATCAGCTCGGAGGACGACCCCCAGGGCCTGAGTAGAGAACTTAAAAAATGAACGCAACCGAAAGAAGGACAGTAGGCTGCGTCCCTGTTGAGAGGGCAAAAGAAGCCACGAGTGGGTGGGAAGAATACAAGACAAATACAGTGCCCTGGAAGAAGTTGTTTCGAGGGGAAGGAGTTGTCCGGCCGTCTCAACAGCTGCTTGTCGAGAAAACTCAGGTTTGTGAGATTCGTCACAGTAAGTACTAATACTAAACACTGGTTTTACTGAAGTTGTGGGTTCAAAGACGGATTGGAATAAGTTGAGGAGAAAATAAGGTGGTGGGGTCAACTCTTTCAAAGTGTTTTACTATAGACATGGACTGGTAAAAACTGCAATTCTTAGAGGGATATTAAGAGCCCCGGATGGGTTGTGTTTGTTTTACTTTATTAAGAAGAAAGCAATTACAGCATATTGGCATATTGACAAGATGACTCCAACAGAGAATAGAATTACTGACTGTACAGGAGAGAGATGACCTTGAAAATGAGAAAAGATGGTTTCCTCTGGGTAAGTTTGGGGACCGGCAGCAAAAGAGAGTCTATCGACCGCATCAGGAATGCAGGCGGTCCTGTGTTCAGGTCCCAGGGGGATAGCAGCTTGGATGACAAGGACGCGTGGACGTCCTCTTCAGAATCCTTCTCGTTTGTAACCGAAACAAGGACGAAGGCCACAGACGGGGGATGATGGTGGGGAAGGGGGCTTCTAGAAGTCTGAGGAAAGAAGAAGTTAGGAAATAGTTGTCTCACACAGCGAGAAAGTAAATTGACTTCAGAAATGCCTTATTCTCTATCTCTGCAGCCTCTCTCAAAACCCCACAATAATAAGAAACACTAGTGAGATCATTGCATTTTTCTCCTTATTCAGAAAATGTCGTGGCGGCCTGACCAACAACTTTTCTCCAGCTCTTCTTCCTTTGGAGTCCTGAGCTTGCCTCCCGCCATGGAGGCTGAAGTTGTAGAAACTTTCCGATTTCCTTTTCAGGTGAGGGTTTGCCTGTGACCCTGTTCTGGCCAAGGAGACCTGGGGAGAAATGCATTTTGGGGGTAGGGTGATAGGATCAAATGTTTTTCTTCCTTAATGAGAGTGAGATGCCCACAAAAGAAACCCTGCTGATGGCTTCTAGGCTTTGAGTTGGGATGAGTTGGGGGTGGGGGGGGGGTTTTGTGGTGCCGTGATGCCCACCTTATACAGTGCTGAGTGGAATCTCAGACAGGCTCCCTCGGGCCAACCTCGCGCTCTGCCTTGCTAACCTGCTGAAAACCCGGCCCTGGGATTTTGGTTGCTTTCGTTTTATTAATGAACCTCTATTGTTAAAGTCACTTTTAATTCAGTGTTCTTTTTCGTGAAAGCAAAGTATCCCAACTGACAGAAACTTGGACTTGGATGCAGTCAGGAACCAATGTCCCAACCAAGGACACTCAGAATATACAATAGGCAGGTCTCACAATTGCATTCATTCTTTGAAGATGAGTAAAGAGAGTAAATCAAATGGGTTAAACACTTTGAATTCTTCCGCATTATATGACTACAAGGTCTAATTTACCCTGTTAGGGGAATTGTTAGGATTCTATCTTTAAATGTCACCGTATATCATACAAAGTCTAACATAAACATAGTAAATTAACTCAGCTTTCGAATATATACAACCTATAGCTGAAAAATAATGATTTGAACAGAGGAGAGATATATGTCTAACAGACCCCAGTCTAAAATACCTTAAGTTATAACAGATTTAATACAGAAATTATTATTGCTGTTGAAGTGATTATTACCAGCAATGACCAGGCTAAGAAGATCTAAAATTAGAGAAATATAGTGATGGAGATCTAGTCAAATGAATATAGTGACAGTGTTGAGTGCCATTAAAGAAAAATTGTATTTTTCTATAATCCTTTCCAGTTTTTCTGCTGTGAGTAGATGGCCATTGTCAGAATACAAGGATCTTTGTGGATTTACGGGAGGTCGGTATTTGTCCATGCCTATAAGCCTCTCATTTTAGATTTGTAAAAAAAAAAAAAAAAAAATGGTATGGATTATGGGAAGGGGGATTAGGAAACTTTGTACAAAGGAAACCTGTATGAGACAGTTTTTCTAGCACACTAACGACCATCTCTTAGCACTCCTGAGTTTCTGATGATGAGCTGAACATTTTACTTCTGAACATATTGTGATCTTCGGGATGCCTTTTACAATCTGAAAAAAAAATGCCTTGTTTCTTACATTTAAAGATAAACAGCTTTTAAAAAGAAGCACTTCCTTCGTTGAAAGTGTTATAAAGCCCCTTTCGATCTCAAAAGGAATTGTCAAAAGAGGTTGAGAAGAAAACAGTGCCCTTTATGGTAATCCGCTTTCGTGTCATGAGTTCGATCCCGTCAGCAATTGAGTACTTGATAGCTCTATTTGTTGGAAATGTGGCAGAGAGAATTCATGTAAATTCTGTTTGTGTAAATTGTTGTTTCTCCTGCTATCAGCTTATTACCTGATATTTTGTGTACTTGATCTTTACATAATATCCCATTAATGTCAAAAATTACATAAACTGAATGAGAAAGGAGCACCTCTATGTGTTTCCTAAGAAACAGACTTAGCCTAAAAATACCTGCCCAGAACAATCAACAGCAAGTTCTGTACAATCAGCATTAACGTTAACAGTCGTACCTGGTTCAGACTGTTATTTTTCTGCATTTGTATTTCCCAGATTAAATCACAGAGAACTTGATTGGTTGAGACAGTTGAGGAATGCCTCTCAAAATGATTTTTTCGTAACACTGCTTGGGATATACATTTGTTTGTGTGGGCTAATTAGGAGAAACCTTGCACTGTGAGTACTTGTTCTATGAGTATGCCACAAGATAAACAAAGCTTTCTAATAAATTTTATTTTATTTTTTTTTTTAATTTTTTTTTTCAACGTTTTTTTTTTAATTTATTTTTGGGACAGAGAGAGACAGAGCATGAACGGGGGAGGGGCAGAGAGAGAGGGAGACACAGAATCGGAAACAGGCTCCAGGCTCCGAGCCATCAGCCCAGAGCCTGACGCGGGGCTCGAACTCACGGACCGCGAGATCGTGACCTGGCTGAAGTCGGACGCTTAACCGACTGCGCCACCCAGGCGCCCCAAATTTTAACTTGATAAACCAGTGATGTCTTGCAATACAAATAGTATGTGACACTGAATGCCACATGATCACGACTGAGCCAATGGGATTGTGGGTGATCAGCTCCCACGCTCGAATGCCCAGTCTCAGGCTGAGGCGTTTGGCAGAAATCAGTGATTTTTCAGGACATTGCAATGTGCCCACAACTGGCGTTAGTGTATTTTTTGTCACTTGAAAGCACCTATGGACAGTCCTTTGCTTTTCCAGACAAGAGTAAGCTTAGGAATGCTTTGCGTCATTCTAGGTCAGGCTGCCTGCTGATATAGACCCTTTCCTCTGCTGCCTTATTGCCACTTACATTAAATACAGAATATGACAAGAGTTTATCAAGACTGTACTGCAGTCAACATCCGTGCGAGCATATGCAATGGCCCCCGTGCAGAAAAAAGTTTCCATTGAGCCAATAGATAGCAGTGACTCTGGGATAGTGAAGGTCGTCCTACACGATGACCCTCCTCTCTCTTGTCTCCCTCACACCAGCCACAAAGGCTTTCAAGGGTAAGTGCAGGTTAATTTGTTTTTTTTTTTCTTTCTACTTTGTATTTTCTTTATTATTGTATATTATATTACAGTATTGTAATCATCTTTATATGAATATTTTTGGGTTGTGGAACAAATCATCTGAGTTTCCGTTATTTCTTATGGGGAAATTCGCTTTGATATCCAAGGGCTTTGGATTACACGCATGTTTCTGGAACGAAGTATGCTCACAAAGCAAGGATTTACTCTATTTAACAATAAGTGAAGTAAATGACATTTTTGTGTGTGTTTCCTAAATTTTTTCCAATACATATGTATTGCTTTTATAAATACAAAGCTTGGGGCGCCTGGGTGGCGCAGTCAGTTAAGCGTCCGACTTCAGCCAGGTCACGATCTCGCGGTCCGTGAGTTCGAGCCCGCGTCAGGCTCTGGGCTGATGGCTCGGAGCCTGGAGCCTGTTTCCGATTCTGTGTCTCCCTCTCTCTCTGCCCCTCCCCCGTTCATGCTCTGTCTCTCTCTGTCCCAAAAATAAATTTAAAAAGTTGAAAAAAAAATGTAAAAAAAATAAAATAAATAAATAAATACAAAGCTATATTTTACAGTGGAGGTTTGCCATATGAATATTTTACATAGTACCCCTTTCTCTCGTTGTTTGGAACAACCTATGTCACTATTTGAAGTGAGATGTAACTTCTAATACTGTAAATGGAAAAGAGACCAACAAAGTGAAAATGAGGTCTAAGAACAACACAGGACAAGCTGCTGATGATCTTGTGATATTTGTATTTATTAAGCTATTAAATCAGCCCTGGAAGTTTCTGAGCTTACATTTGTGTGGGCAGAGGTAAACCAGAAAGGTGAGTTGAGCTCTTATTTCCTTGGAAGGTTCCCGGACAAAGTTCCTTCTGGATATTTGTCAGCTACTGTTTTCACCACACTTTCTTCAAATTTTTAAATGCACTTTATTGATTTATTACACTCATTTCAAATGTATAAATACAAAAACAACTGTATGAAATACCCCCGTGTAACCACAGCCAGACTCAAGATTTAGGATATATTACCCCCCAAATTTTCCCATGATCCTTTGCATTCAACTTCCCTCCCTAACTACAGCCCCCAGGCATCTCCTGATGGACTTTCTATATTTAGACTTTCATTTTGCCTGTTCTAAAATAATATGCAAATAGAATCCTACAACACATGCTTTTTGAGTCTGATTTCTTTTGTTCAACTAATTTTTTGAAATTTATCTCCATTGTTGCATGTAACCGACAGTTCATTATATTTTCTTCCTGAGTAGTAATCTATGGTGCAGCTGTCCAGCAGTTTCTGCTATGAATTCACATCTGATATACCTATCAGTTGTTTCCACTTTGAAGCTATTATGAATAACATTTCTACACAATTTTGTGTGGGCATATTTTGATGTCATTTGTGTAAATATGAACGTCTAAGAGACCATTTGTTCAGTGGTATGGTGAGATATGTTTAATTTCATAAGAAATGACCATATAGTTTTCCAAAGTAATTGTAACACGTACATTCCCTCTGATAAAGGACTGCCCAGTTGTGCCACATTCCTGCTAAGACTTAACATTTTGTTTTTAATTGTAGCAATTATGATTGGTGATATGCTGGTATTTCACTGTATTTTAATTTCCATCGAAAATATTAATATATTCCTCCCTTTTAGTCTGCTAAAATGGTGAATTGTATTGGTTATTTTCAAATGGTAAGCCAACTTTATATCCTGGAGATAAACTCTATTGATGATTTATTATCTTTTTTTTGCATATTCCTGGATTCCATTTGTTAGCATCTTGTTAAAGATTTTTACATCCTTAGACTGCAGTGTCTTTGTCTAGTTTTGCAATTAAGACAAATCGGGTCTCAAAGAATGAGTAGAGAGGTAGTCAAAACTCTTGTCGTATGTGAAACAGTTTGTGCAGGATTAGTACCATTCACAAACGAAACCTGGGTTGTTCTTTGAATATTTTCAACTAAGAAATCAAAATTGCCATATATATAAGATTATTCAGATTTTCTAATTTTCCTTTTCTGCATTTTGGTCAATAGGTGTATTGGAATGCCTTCCTTTCATCTAAGCTATCGAATTTAGTGGCACATAATTGCTCATAACACCATACTTTTCTTTTCATATTTGCAAGTTTGCAGTGATTAGATGTCTGATATTGCTACTTTCTGTCTCCTTTCTTGCTTGCTTTATTATTCTAACCAGAAATGTATCAATTTTATTGAGCTTTTAAAATAACTAGCTTTTTGTTTCATTAGTGTTCTCTCTTGTTTGTCCGTTTTCTATTACGATTGATTTTAGACATTATTATTTCTTGGCTTCTCCTTTAGGGGATTTAAATTGTTCTTTTTCTCTCTGCCTTATGTCATTGATTTGAGAAACTTTGTCTTTTTTTTTAAGTGTATTTATTCACTTTGAAGAGAGAGAGAGAGAGAGAGAGAGAGAGCAGGGGAGGGGCAGAGAGAAGGAGAGACAGAATCCCAAGCAGGCTCCGCGCCATTAGCATAGAGCCGGTGCAGGGCTCAAAATCACAAGTTGTGAGATCATGACCTGAGCTGAGATCAAAAGTCAGAGGCTTAACTGACTGCACCACCCAGGAGCTGCTTTTTTTTCTTTTCTAATATAATCGCTTAAAGCTATTAATTTTCTGCCTTAGTTGCATCAAATAAATGTTGGCATGTTGTTTTTTTATCATTCAGTTCAAAATATTTTCTATTTTCATGTCTCCAATATTTCTGTTCCTCTCTTGCTTTCTTCTCCTGCCATCCCATTTCATGTGTGCTACACCTTTTGTAGCTGTCCCACAGTCCTTGGATGTTCTGTTCTGCTTTTTTTTCTCCCCCCACGTTTATTTATGTTTGAGAGAGACAGCGAGCATAAGAACAAGTCAGGAAGGGGCAGAGAGAGAGGGAGACAGAGAATCTGAAGCGGGGTCTGGGCTGACAGCAGTGAGCCCGATGCAGGGTTCAAACCCGTGAACCATGAGATCATGGCCAGAGCCAAAGTTGGACACTTAACCGACTGAGCCACACGGGCACTCCTGTCTCTTTATTTGTTTAAGTCTTTGTTCTCTTTGCGTTTTAGTCTTCAGGGATTCTATTGATACATCCACCAGCTCGGAGATTCTTTCCTCAGCTGTGTTCAGTCTACAAATGGGCCCGTCAAAGACATTCATCATTTCTATTACAGTGTCTTTATCTTGTGTATTTCTTTTTGGTTTCTTTCTTAGGATTTCCATCTCTCTGCTTATATTGTCTATTTGTTCTTGCATGCTGTCTACTGTATCCATTAGATCCCTTAGCATATTAATCATACTTGTTTTAAATTCCCAGTGTGATAATTCCAACATCTCTGCTATGTCTCGTTCCAATGCTTGCTCTGTCTTTTCAAATTGTGTTTTTGGCCTTTTGGTAAATACACCGATTTTTTTTTTCCTTGACAGCCAGATGTGATGTGTTGAATAAAAGGTACTTCTATAAATAATTCTTTAGTAATTTGGTGGTAGGGTGTGGAGTTGGAGAAGCGATTTATAGTCCTGTGATTAGGTTTCAATATTTAGGGCATGTACGTCTCTGGACTGTGAAGTTCACAAATGTTTCTCCGTTCCCCTACACACACACACCCTGCCTTAACTGGAACAGGATGGCTAGAGCAGGCTGGAGTTGGGTATTTCCATTCTCCAGAACAGAAAGCACTCCCCAATCTTTCCATGCTCACTGTGATCCTGGATTCATGGCCCCATTCAGCTAGCTCTATGGGGCATTTTACAACCCATGTATGTTGTTCTACATTACAACAATCCATACTTGCAACTTAACCCTTTTCGATTATTTATACAAAATACACTCATACAGGTCCGTATGTGGGCATTAGAATGCATTGATCGTTTGGCAAAAACACGGGAGATAGATTACACTGAGCCAAACCAAACAACATCAAATTTCACGTTAGTCATTCTTCTTTCGAGGAGCTCTTCAACGTCCCTATCACTGAGATAGTGGTATTTAGTGTCAAGACATTTCACTGGCTCTTCTCTCTTCCTTGCCCTCTGATCTCTCTCTTTTATCCCTTTCCTACATTTCTCCTGGCCCTCCCAGTTTCCCCCACAGAGACACCAAATTCTTACCTTCTGTTAGGTGAAGTAATTCACCTCTCAAGCCCTCCCAAACACTACACAGGACCACCTAATCAAGCTTAGCAAGTCTGGAAAAACTAGCAGATCTCCATTTAAGAAAAGCAAGTCCTCCTTGTAAAGCACTTGGGAATATTCTTTTTGCCTCTCCATTACATCTTAATTAACCTCTCCACGGTATTTAATATTTTCACTGCTTCCTCCCTGAGATGTTTTCCTTGCAGGTAACTCTCCCTCCTTATTTCCAGCCTCTTTCCTTATCTAGTTTCCCATTTTATAAGCTCTTATTGTTCGGTACATTTTTAACAAGTTGTTTCTAACCCTGTTCCATACTCTAGAGCAGCTTTGCCCAACAGAAATATAATGCCAGCCGCACATGTAATTTTACGTTTTCTAGTAGCCAAGTATAAAAGGTAAAAATAGACAGATGACATTAGTTTTAGTAATACATATTATTTAATCCACTATATCGGAAGTGTTATCATTCATGGTATAATCAAAATGAAAGTTATTCGTGACTATATTTTAGGTTTTTTTAAATAAAATCCTCAAAATTTAGTGTGTATTTGTAAAGGAAAAAAAAAAAAAAAACACTCCTCCTAAGTGTCTACTCTCAATACTCTGCTGCAAAACTATTCCACTTCTGACACCAGATGTGTGAGTTTCCCACACGTCAAACAATTCTGCGGCATCAGCTGGGTGCCCTATAATTTAACTCAATTTTGACACTATCCACCTAGAGATAGCATCTGATTCCATAGGTTGAGGGCTCGGTCCCACAGGACTGCCCCTCCCCACTTCAGACGCCAATCTTGAGTCCAGTTTGTCACCTGTGCTTCTGACCAATTAGCTATAAATCAGAGGTTCCCACAATTCCCTCCTTGGATTTGATTAATTTGTTAGAGCAGCTCACAGACTTCAGGAAGACATTTAGTTGCTAGATTACCAGGTTATCGTAAAGGGCTCTCACTCAGGGATGCTCAGATGGAAGAGATTCATAGAACAAGGTATGTGGGAAGGGCCGTGGAGTTGTTCTCTAGGTGTGCACTTCCCCAGCACCTCCGTGTATTTACCAACCTGGAACGCCTCTGAAATCTATCCTTTTGAGTTTTTTTGGAGTCTTCATTATGCTGACATGATTGATTACATACATCAGTGGTTTTTGGTGACCAGCCAACTTCTAACCCCTCTCCCAGACTTCAGTAGGACTGAAAACTCCAACCCTCTAATCATGGCTGGTTTCCCTGACAACCAGCTCCCATCCTCAGGGGCTTTCCAGAAGCCACCTCATTAGCATAAACTCAGGTGTGGTGGAAAGGAGCTTCTCATGAATAACAACTTCACCTTTTCCCTTCTAGAATTTTTTTAGGACCTAGAAACAAAAGATTCCCCTATAGTTCTCATCACTTAGAAAATTACAAAGGTTTTAGGAGCCATGCGCCAGGAAAGCTAGACTTCTTATAAGTCTAGCTTATAATAAAAGCTAGACTTTTAGTATAAGTCAATATCACAGTCTTTTATATAGCACATCTCAACTCACATGCTAAATTTCATCAAAATATTTTATGTCTTTAAATTTCATAAAATTTGCAGTGAAGAAAGTAGATGTAGAAACTCAAAATGTTCCAAACATACTTGAGTTTTCCAATAAAATTAAATGAGTGCCAAAATCGTTGTTTCCTATTTCCATCCACATTGGCAAAACTGGTTCATCATATTTACAGAATGGATTTCACTTTGAAACAGAAGCATAACAACTGCCCCAGTTTAGTAAATTCCCCCAGTAATGACAGAAAATTCTAAAGAGAGTTGCATAAGCTTTAAAAGTAGCTCTACATCTACCAATATCAACAAAGCAGTCTTCAAACTATTCCTGTAGCCCTTGTAGTCAATTTAGAGAACTCTGTCAATTATAATTAAAATCATCTGCATGTTACGTTGTCTTAAAAATTCTGTTAAAGCATTAGTTTGGTTTGTATTATAGAAAGTTTCCATTTCAACATAAATTCTCCTAGCTACATAAGCTTCCCCTTCCTTAGGGCTTCAAATTTAGCTCATTCATATATAGTGGGATATCGGAAAATGTAAAGCACACTGAAATATTTGGCTATTTAGCAAGCATTTCCTTTGTGGTCACTGTACCCTTGAAATATGGCTCATGCAACTGAGGAAAGGAATTTTTAATGTTAGTTAATTTAAATTTTAATTTATATCTTAAAACTGCAGCTGTGTTAGACACTTGTCCACTAAACACAACTTTATTATCTTGATAAAACTATGTTTGGCAACATGTAAGACATCACTATTCTAGTATAGTCTGCACATTGGGCGTAGTGTCCATTTCTGGCCACTGTCGAAGGATTATTGCAGTTTGAATGATTTTTTTCTGTGCGCTGATATAATACTGTGACGTGTTTATTTGAATATTTTATGCACGGAGCGTACGTTATGGTATACCTATGTAAATCAAGATTTGTAATTAAATTGAAGTATTTACTATTTTCAGTGTGGAAAATTAAATCTTCTTCTAGTTTGTTTATTTATCTCCTAACCCACTTGACCATGAGCTCTTTGGGCTGCAAAGAGCTGGATATTTTTCTGCTCTGTACTTCTAGTGCCTAGCGTACGCACGGTACAGGATAAGTGCTCAATTAACATTTGTTTATTGCGTAGAATCAGGACCCTCCCCTGTACCTTTTTCCTCCTACACCCTCCTCTGGCCTAACATGCAGCATTGCAGCATGCTGTAGATGCCTAGATGTGTTATTGATGCAATGTATCTAGAGGAGGGGGGGAACTTTAATAATGAGGCAATGTTTGAAAGAGATCCTCCATACTTTATATTCTCAGTGTGGGCCTCAAACCTTGAGACTTCAACTATTCAGAATGCTACCCTTTAAAAGATCAGAAAGGTTGGTATTAACTCCAAGCTTTATACCTTTTGCTGAGAAGATCCGTGCTTATGCCCTAAAATCAACACGAAGCACAATTTACTTGTCACGATTAGAGGCAGTGAGAGGTCAGACAGACCCGGGGTTCAACCCCATCTCCTCTACATCATAGTGTTGCAATCGCAGGTAACCTACTTCTTCTCTCCAAACCTTAATTTACTCACCAGTAAAATGTCAAGGATATTCGTTGTCATCTCCCGAGGTCATTGTGGAGAGCAAGAAGCATACAAAACACTTAGCGCAATGCCTGTCTGGTAAGGCCTCCATAAACCTTAGCAAGTTTTATTATGAACATTTTGAGGAATAAGCAAAGTGTATCTGCTGGGCTACTTGATTGCTAGCAACTGATTGTAAGATCCCGATTAACTTAAGAAAGAAGAAAAGGGTCAGAGGAGAAGGGGGTGGCCTAACTGGAAGATTATAAAACAGCAGAGAACAGAAAAAAAAGACGAAACGAAGAAAAAAATAGGAAACAGGGCAGCTCTGAGAACTGACATTTCATAAATAAAATGCAATCTCTTCAAGGTGCCATGATTAGAATGGTTCAGCAGTAATGATTATTCTGTCCCGTGCCACTAGGTCAGATATTCGAATTCTAAGTCCCCGGTAGAGAATCTGATTAGCTTCACATGGGTTTTGTGCCAACCTCTCGACATGTGGGATGGGGGTAACAAGCCTCTTGAATGACAGGTCCTCCCAGTTTATTTTCAGGGGAATGTGGATTATCTGTCAGAGTAAAATTGGAGTGCTGCTCTCAAAAGGAGGAGTGAGGAATGCTTTGCAAGGAAAAACAGTAGATGTCCCCTACGCATACTTTTATGTTAAACTATATATTACACAGTATTTGTATAAGATATGGGTAAGTTTGTGTTATTGTCTGTTTCCTTCTTGTGAAACAGAAGTCAAACAGGTGGAGAAGCTGCCTGTCAAGGGTGTGGTCCTAGGAAAAGGATTCCTAGAATAGTCGAGCTGGGAGGCATGGTGTACCCAGAGCAATCTACAACATTCGAGCCTGTAGGGAAATCTGAATTATGGTGGAGAGGGAGTCAAGGTCCTAGATGGGAAGGACCTTCCCTAGATGGGAAGACCTGGCCATTGAATTCTAAAGAACAACATGAAACAGGAAAATGAGCAAAAATTAGAGACTGTGAAAATAAAGAGCAAGATGAATTTGGTTTGAAAAAGTTAAAGCGTCCAGTTCGGAATTAAGTCCATGAATAGGAACAAGGTGAAACGTTTCCTGTTTTTCTGTGCCCAGAGTATTCCCGAAGGTCAAGATAAGATGCTTCAAGGGATCATGTGAAAAGATTCTACGGGCTAGAGAGATATTATCTTCTATGGCTCCAAAGAGAAGAACTGGGCCAACTCTTAACCAGACAAAACTGCTGAGTTGTTTCTGTCCTTGTCTTGATCAGATTCTCTGTATCTTTCATCGTGAATTTCTCCATTATCTTTGAACTGCTTTTTTCCAAATGCAGTCAGTAGACCTGTGATGATCTGTGACAACATTTTTACTGATTTAATTTTTTTTACATTTATTTATTTTTGATAGACAGAGACAGGGCACAAGTGGGGGAAGAGCAGAGAGGCAGGGAGGCACAGAATCCGAAGCAGCTCCAGGTTCCAAGCTGTCAGCACAGAGCCCGACGCGGGCCTCAAACTCACAAACCGCAAGATCGTGACCTGAGCCGAAGTCGGACACTTAACCGACTGAGCCACCCAGGCGCCCCCATTTTTACCGATTTTAGTCAAATTCAAAAAAAGATAGAGAGAAAAAGAAAAATTAAAATATTGCAATAAGGTTTTCACAAAACTAAGTTTCTTCAACTTAAAGGACTCTTTTATTCTAAAATTATAACCTTCTCACACACTTTGACATTAAAATGTCCTTTCTTTTATGAAATAATGGTGAAAATAAATGGCGGTTTTTAAAAATATTTTTTCTTGGCACAATAAATACTAGCAACTATATTGGTTTCCCCTTTCTTTTTTCTTTTTTATTTTTTTTTAATGTTGGTGTATGAAATACAAAATCTGAGAAATATAGTTCTTAGCGTTTCTAGGTCTGCCTCCATTCACTGCCCACATAGTTCTGCACGGGGAGAGGTTGCTTCTGGCGGTCCCCATCAGTGGTGAGGAGAAGGGGTGGCCCTAAGTTCAAATCCTGCTTCTCTACTTACTCCCCTCTGACCTGGGGCAAGTTATTCAGTTTTATCCATAAGATAGCAATAATCATTGGACCAATTCCATAACGTTTTTGGTGGAGTGCTCAGTAGATGGCAGTTCTAATCATGATCTATTTCTGCTACTAATTTCAAGTAATTTTTTTGCCTTTCAATTTAGAATTATTCAGAGTTTAGACTTTAAGGACTGGGGACTTTCAACTAATTTTTTTTTTTAAGTTTATTTATTTATTTTGAGAGAGAGGCAACAAACAAGCAGGGGAGGGGCAGAGGGAGAGAGGGGGGGAGAGGGAATCCCAAGCAGGTTCTACACAGTCAGCACACAGGCCAACTCAGGCTCAGACTCACAAACTGCAAGATCGTGACCTGACCCGGAACCAAGGGGCAGACGTTCAATGCACTGAGCCACCCAGTTGCCCCTCAACTTAATTTTTACGTCTCAAAATACTGTCCAAATCATGAGGGGCTAGAATTTCAAAAGCTGTGCTCCTTCAGTGTTGTATGAAGTCTGCAAGGCGCTGGTTCCTCAAGAATAGGGTCTCTGTATTTGACAAGGGTCTGGCTTTCCCCAGGCTGTCCTGGGTCATACCCCTGCGGGCTCTTTGGCAGGAGGTGGCCTTTAGCAGGAAGTATGGCATGAACAACGTTTCCTTCCTCTTCACTGGGGCATCAGTTACAAGTCCTTTTGATTCTTGTGGTGTTAAATCAGCTCACATATCATCCATGGTTATAGCAATTCTCTCCCATTAAGACTATTCCTATTTAACCTTATTATGTTCCTTCTGCTTGTTGGCAGAAATCAATCAAGATTGGAAAGAAGAGAAGGAGGGAAGCCTGAGGGGTCACTTAATTGAGAAAAGGCTCCTTCTTGAAGTGCTCCCAGCATACCCATGGGGATGGCAGGAAGAATCTATAATCGGTTTGAGGTTAACCTTTGTATAACAGGTGAAGTTTAGGTCGGGGTTAACTTTTTAAATTAAAAAAAGGTTTTTGTTGAGTATTGTGTGTAAGTGATGAATCACTGAATTCAACTTCGGAAACGAATATTGTGCCGCATGTTAACTAATTAGAATTTAAATTTTAAAAATTAGCTTTGTATTTATTTTGAGATACGCATGTATAATTCTCTCACACAACTTGCTGAGAAGACTATTCTTTTTTTTAAGTTTGTTTATTTATTTTGAGAGAGAGAGAGAGCGCGCACACATGCGAGTGTGCATGCCGGGGAGGGACAGGGAGAGAGGGAGAGACAGAATCCCATGCAGGCTCGGTGCTCAGCATGGAGCCTGACATGGGGCTCAAACCCAGGAGATCATGACCTGAGCCAAAATCAAAAGCTGGGCGCTTAACAGACAGAGTCCCCCGGGCGCCCTGAAAAGATTGTTCTTCCACTGAATTGTTTTCGCATTATTTTAAACAAACAAAACAAAACCAAAGAATTAGTTGATGATACTCGCATGTGACTATTTCTGGATTCCCTGTTCTGTTCCGTGGGTCTATGTCTGTATCCCTTCGCCAATACCTTATGACCATATTGTTCCGATCACTGCCAAGTGTTGAAATCGAAATCATTCTTTCCACTTCTTTTTTTCAAAGTTCTTTCAGCTATTCTAGTTCCCTTTGCCTTTCTGTGTATATATATTTTGAAATAATACCAACTATATCAACAACAAAAAAGGGATATTTAAAAAAATCCTTGTTGATATGTTTTTATAGGAATTGCAACGTGTATACTAGTTTGGGGAGAATTCATATGTTTTGCTATGTTGAGTCTTCTAATCCATAAACACAGAACATCTTTCCGTTTATTTAGATCTTTGATTTCTCCTATCAGCATTCTGTAGCTGTCAGCATACAAGTCCTATACATGTTTTGTTCATTTATACCCAAGCTTTCCATTTCTTTTGAGCAATTTTAAATGGTGTTGTAGTACTTCAGTTTCCATGTGTTTATTGCTATGATATAAAAAATTAGTGACCTTTTATATATTGACCTTGTAGTCTGTGACCTTACCTAATTAAATTGAGCCTTGTAGAATCCTTGCGATCGTCTACATAGACTATCATCTCTTCCGCAAATAGCTACAGCTTTATTTCTTCCTTTCTGACCTATAGGCCTTTTTTTTTTTTCTTGTCTTATTATGCTTGCTCAAATTTCTATTGTAATGTTGCATAGCAGTGGTGAGATCAAACATGCTTGTCTTCTTTCCAATCCCAGATGGAAGGCATTCGGTCTTTCACCATTAAGTATGACGTCAGCTGTAAGCTTTTTATAAACACTCTTTTATCAAGTTGGGGAAGTTCCCCTCTATTCATGTTTTCTTGAGAGTTGCAATCAGTAATTGAGGTTGAATTTTGTCAAATGCTTTTTCTACTTCAATTGAGAGGGTTATATGATCTTTCTTCTTTAGCCTGATAATAAGGTGGGTAATATTGATTGCTTTTCAAAACTGAAATCTTGCATCCGTGTAATAAACTCCATTAGGTCAGGGTGTATAATTCCTTTTACATATTGCTGAATTTTGTTTGTTAATTATTTGCTTAGAATTTTTGCGTGTGTATTCATGAGTGATACAGATTTGTAATTTTTTCTCGCTTTATATTGTCTCTGTCTGGTTCTTCTGTTTTCTGGAAGAGATTGTATAAGATTCGTATACGGCTGTCATATATTTGGAGGAATTCTCCAGAAAACCATATGGCACTGGAGAATTATTTTTTGGGAGATTTTTAATTATAACTTCAACTTCTTTAATAGTTATAGGAATAACCAAATAACGTTTCATATTAGGTAAGTTATAGATTATATTTTTCAAGGAATTGGTCCCATTTCATCTAGGTTGGCAAATTTATGGGTGTAGAATTGCTTGGACTATTATCCCCTTATGTATCTTCATTTTGGTGGGGTTTGTAGCAATACCTCCTTTTTCATTCATAATTCCTCTGAGATTGATTAGTGGTTTCTTTCTCTCTTCCTTCGGCCAGTTCTGTTAGAACTTTGTCAATTTTATTGAACTTTACCAAGAACAAATTTTTTTTCTTCACTGTTTTTCTCTTTTCAGTTGCATTGATTTTTACTCTTATGTTTATCATTTCCTTCCTTCAGCTTTGTGTTTATTGTGTTCTAGTTTCTAGAACATTAGATTTAAATTTAAATCTATAAATTTAAATTTTAACTTTATAAATTTCGTTCAATGTCTGTGTGCATGTTTGTTTGTTTGTTTGTTTGTTTTCTCTTCATATATTATCTTTGACCCATTCTCTTTGACTCCAAGTGTTTGGAGATTTTTCTGTAATGTTTCTATTATTAATTTCTACTTTGATTTCAATATTGACAGAAAATATACCCTGTATGACTTCAATGCTTTCAAATTTGTCAAGGTTTGTATAATGGCCCAGGATATAAACTATCTTGGTATATGGTCCCTGCCCTATTGAAAAGAATGTGTATTCTCCTGTTGTTAGGTGGAACATTGTATAAATGTCTATTGTTTGTTGATGGTATTGCTAGGTTCTCTATCCTTGATTTTCTGGTCATTGTGTTATTACCTATTGAAAGAGGGATGCCGAGCTCTCCAGCTATAATTGTAGATTTTCTGTTTCTCCTTTCAGTTCTATGAGATTTTCGTTCACATGGTTTGCAGGTCTGGTTTTAGTTGTGCACATTACAATCGCTGTATCTTTCTGGGGGATTGATCATTTTATTATGTCATGTCCCTTTCTGTCCTGGGTATTGCTTGGCAGTCATTTTATCTGACACTAATATGACTACTCCTGCTTTCTTTCGATTAAATTTTTGCACAGTGTATCATTTTTCATCCTTCCAATTCAACTTACGTGTATCATTATACTTGAACTGTTTCTTGTAGACAGCGTATAGCTAGGTCATATTTTGATCCCTTCAGCCAACCCCTGTTTTTTTAATTGGTGTATTCAGACTATTTGCCGTTATTAATTACGGATATGTTAAAGCTTAATTCTGCCATTTTATTCTTTGTTTCGCTTGTGCTGTCTGATTTTTGTTTGCCTATTTTCTTTCTCCTGCCTTCTTTGGCATGACTGGACATTTTTTAGAATTCCATTCAGATTTATCTACAGTGTTTTCAAGTGTATCTCTTTGTGTGGCATTCTTAGGGGTTGCTCTAGGTATGCATTAAATACATATAGCTTATTAAAGTCTAGTGATATAGGAATTTTACCCATTTAAGTGAACTATTGAAACCTTACTTCCTTTTCTAACCCACTACCCTCCCCCATTTACAACTGCCTTGCTTTCTACTACAGCCATTGAGAACCATATTCATGGTTATAGGTTTTGCTTCAGCTAATCAAACATAAGAATACTCACAAGAAGCAGGATCTATTTGTATTTATCCGTACTTTTGTATTTTTGCCTTCTCTCCCTTCTTAATATTTCAAGAGTCCTTTTTTAAAACCATTTGTTTGTTTGTTTGTCTGTCTGTTTGTTTGTTGAGCTTTGTTTAGCCAGTCTGTGTCAAATCTGTGTTGGCATTTGTTGATTGACTTGTCTCATTTGGATTGACATCACCCTGGTCCTTGGTATAACAAGTGATTTTTTTTTTTCTTGAAACATGGTCATTTTGAATATTATAAGACTATGGATCTCATTTAGATTTTGTATTCCGTGAGACTTCCTCTGATGCCACTCTACCTCATTAAAGCCAACCACAGGTGAAAGTCCAGTTTCCCAGTTGGGCCTCCATTATGGTGGTAGCTGGGGTAGGGGGAGAATCTTGATTAACGCTGAGCTGAGAGAGAGAGTTCAGTCTCCCCAGGTGGCCTCCTACTAATTTCCCCTTGCTGAAGGGAGGAGGGGCAGTCCCACTGACACCGTGTGGGGTGAAGGGTAGTCTTCTTGGCCTTATTACTACGATGGGGGTGGAAGACCAGTTCCCTGGAGAGGGGGGCTCACTGAGACCACGGTGGGTGGGTTCCTTGTCCCCCGGCTCCTTCTATGACAGGACCCTGATGGAGGAGGGGCCTCTGTGCCCTGTCACAGTCAGGGTGGAGGTTTATACCCCACACTCAGTCTTTGTGGGGGGTGAGGCGAAGGGAGTTGGCTTAAGGAGCCTTGCTATCTTCTAAAAGTTTTCTGTTTTGCTAAGCAACTCCTTTCCTTCTCCTTCGGCTCCAGAGAGCGGGCTCGTCTAGAGGCTTTTTTTGTCTGCCTGTTGGCCATGCCAGGTTTCATCTTCCGTTCTCAGTCTGGGATGTATAACAGCACAAAACAAACACAGGCACTCACCCCTGTGTGGTTCCTCAGTCCTGAGGACCCTACCTGGTCTGCTGCCTGTTCTCCACATTTCAGGACCTGAGCACGCCTGTTTTATATCTAATGTCCCGCGTGCTGGCTGAATTAGAAGGAGAGCAGGGAAAAATTCATTTATCCCACTTTCCTGGAAGCAGAAGTTGTACCACTTTCCTTTTTTCTTCTTCCATTCTGTTCCTTTGACCATTCAACACTACCTAATAAAAACACGTATTTCGGTCCATCTGTTATGCCTGATAAACGCCTAACTTATGACATATAGACTCCTACTTCTTATACCTTTCACCTACTCATTCCTCCATATTCACTGTACAGATTGAGGTAAATAAGTAAGTAAATAAACAAATAGGTAGATAGGTAGGTAGATAGATAGATAGATAAATGCCCTGCAGTATGAAATGAAAATCACCTCTAAAAATATAAATTACAGGGTCACCTGGGTGGTTCCGTCAGTTAAGCATCCGACTTCGGCTCAGGTCACGATCTCGCAGTTGACGAGTTCGAGCCCCGCATCGGGCTCCACGCTGACCGCTCGGAGCCCGGAGCCTGCTTCGGATTCGGCGTCTCCCTCTCTCTCTGCCCCTACCTCGCTCATTCTCTGTCTCTCTCTCTCTGACTCAAAAATAAACATCAAGTAGGTAAAGAAATAAATACTACAAAGTGGATTGCGATTTTCCCGTGAGTTTTCCCCCTGATACCAGGAAGAGCTGGATGTCAGATAAAATCCTGTGGTAGGTGTAAAGAAAAGTAGCAAAAATGGCAAGGATTTTTCCCTCGTTGCTTCTTTGAAACACGCGGACACTTATTTGCTGAGATAGCGTTCATGGAAATGGGAGCTGAGACTCAGAGACTGCCACAACTCCACAGCAATTTTATGTTTTAAGGCACATAAGCAGGCAGTATTATCTAACTTTTAATTATCTAATTTAAGGTAGAAGCATGTTAAGCTTTCACCACTTCGGATTTTAAAAGCCCAGTTCGGGCAAACCAGCTGATAGCCAGGCGCTTCACAAACTGCCTGCACGAGAGGTACAATAATTTCACCCCGTCGTTGTTTGTGTTCCTTTATTTCATCGTGACAGCTTTAACTTCTATATTGTCAAGGTGGACAGAATGCTCCAACAGTAAGAATAACTACATCGGGATTTACCTTTGTGACCAAGGGCGAACGCAAGCCGGTCCGGGAGGCCTGGAAAGCCCTGGAAAGAGCTGCGGGGAAGGTGTGGGAGATCAACATGTGTCTGGCACGTTTCACCCACTTGCTTTTCTTGTGTAATGACAAGAGGGGGGTCCATATCACCATCCTTGTATTTTTATTTCATTGGCCTAATTTTATTTCTATGTCCCATCATTATAATGCCCTACGGTTGTCCGAGGTACCCATAATGCCACAGTGTGCCAGCCCAGCACAGTGCTTCCATTCACACGCACACCCCAAGAAGGAAGCCTCGGGTTGCTGGAAACGTTCCGAGGAACACTTCAACGTAAGAAGCCTGGGCTTGGAAGGCTCGAGATTTTTGGTTTCGAGGCAATGAATTGTGAAGGCTGGTGAGCGCAGGAGGCTTGAAGGGTGGGGCTGGTGTTCAGATCTGGATGTCATCATCTAAGTATCCCTCAGGTACATTTCCCGCCTCGGTTACTTGGAACGATTGCATTTGACATGTGACAGGCTAAGTCTCTACCGGCCTAGTAATGGGTTCAGTTTCAAACAGCAGAAGGAAATTTGAGAGACGATGATAGGTGATAAAGTCATTATTTTTGTGTGCAGTGTTTCTACTGCTCTGATACTAGGTTTTCTGGCTTACAGCCCAAATCCCATTCCAATAAAGCCCCTCTGAGAGTTTTCCTCCAGCACGGGGCAGTGTCAAGATGGGAGGGGAGAGTCCCCTGAGGGGTGGGCAGGGTAGACCTGGAAGGAAAAGCTGGGCTGAGCATTTGAATGAAAGCTGGGGGTTCAAGATGGTGGACAGGACCACACTAAACTGTCAACAGGTACACAGAGCCGAGGGAGAGGATTTCTTCCGGTCCTAAAGGTCACTGCCAGCCTTGGTCCGGAGACCAGCCATTAGCCAGTCTTGAAGGGTCAGAATTAGCAGCAAAGGACCTAAACCTGGAGAAATAGAATAGGCAGAAAAGACCCGAATGAAACCTGAGGCCGAGAACCCACAGAGATGACTCAGGAAGCACACAGGACACTAAGTAAAAGGACAACCTGGAAAATAAACCATATCTAGCTCAGAAGTCTACACGGGTCTCTTATAAAGACAATAACCAAATCTCGAACACATTGAGCCTGGGGCTGGCGGGTAAAGAGAAGTGTAATCCCCTGGCTGGAGTGAAGGGACAAGTTCTGGTGGGCACAGCACTTATTCACTTGTTCATTCAGGTAAAACACGGAGCTTACGATGGGCCAGAAAATATTCTAGATGCTGAGGATACAGCAGTGAATGAAAACAGATGATTGCCCTGTGAGGAATTTATATTTTGAGAGAGATAATAAACAAGTGACAAATAATGCAGAGTGTAATTTCAAATAGTGATAAGTGTTAACAACAACAACAACAACAAAAAAAAAACTATGTAAGAACCAGAGGACAGAGAAAATAGTAAAGAGGCTACTTTAAATACATTTATCACAGGGGCGGCTGGGTGGCTCATTGGTTAAGTGTTTGATTCTTAATTTCAACTCAGGTCGTGATCGCACGGTTTGTGGGTTCAAGCCCCGCATCAGGCTCTGTGCTGACAGCATGAAGCCTGCTTGGGATTCTCTCTCTCCTTCGCCCTCTGCCCCTCCCCCACTCTCACTTGTGCATGCTCTCTCTCTCTCTCTCTCTCTCAAAATAAATAAACAGAAATTTAAAAAATAAATACATTTATTATATTTGAGGAACAACTTGTCTGGGAAGAAGAAATTTGAGGAGGGGCCCCATTAAAGCCAGAGAAATTGCCGTGTGATGATCCATTGGAAGAGTGCCCCAGGGAGAACAGGAAGTGCAAAGATCCTGTGGCAGTACTGAGTTTGGCACACTTGAGGAATTGCAAGGTCAGCGTGCCAAAAGCAGAGTAAGCAAATAGACGAAATTGTTTTGAAGTCCCAGAATCTTTCCGTGTAACGTTATGGGGGAAATGGATTTATATGCTTTCCTGGATGTAAAAGGTAACCGGCAAAATAAAACAAAAATAAAATCGTTTCCATGCCAGGGTAGGAAATTCAGAACATACAGACCCACAGGGAAGCTGGGCCATAATTACTCAACAAACATTGTTAGATCTGGGTAAGCAGTTGTGTTCGGTTTTCCTTCTGGGATGTTTTAGTCATGGGGACATTCGGGATCTGATGCTTTTTGGCCTCTCATTTTTATAGACTTAGGTGTCATCTAACCCGGCTACCTGCCAGAAAAACATTTCAAGGTCCAGTATCTTTCTTCTGCTTTCTTATCAAAATAATGGCCATTTACCAAGTGGCACTAAAGTGATAGGGCGCTACTCTCGAGAAAACGCGGAGTAGATGTACGAGTAGGTGTGAGGAACGGGGTTTGTGGGTGCACATAAACGAACTTGCCTTCCTCGTTCCTAAATTAGTGTCGTTGTGTGGGCTTCTTCATGTTATTTCATCTGTTAATTCCTTAGTTTCCAGATCTGTAAAATGAGGATAAAAATACCCACCTCCTAATGTTATGAGGACTGAGATGGCACAGGAAAAATGCCTGGACCCAACATAGAGTAAGGGCTTCATCAATGGTAGTTTTGCAATAATTACAGATTCATAAAAAGTTACAATAAGAGCCTGAAAACCTGGTTTCCTTCAGCGACTTCATCTTCCATAATTTGATAGGGAATGGACATCGGTACAATGTATGTGTGTAGATCTGTGGATTTTATCACGTGTGGGGATTCATACAATCACCACCACGATCAAGATACAGAATGATCCCATCACGTCCAAGGGCTCCCACACGCTAGTCAGGAAGTCACACACCCTCTCACCCCAGCCCTCACCCTCTCTGTCCTCTGTCAACCACTAGCAATCTGTTTTCCATCTCTGTAATTTTTTCATTACACAAACACTTTATGCAAATGGAGTAACACAGTATGTGACCTTCTGAAATCGTTTTTGTTTTTTTTCACTCTGCACAATGCCCTTGAGATCTATCCAAGCCATGGCATGTATCAGTATGTTTTGGCGTATTTTTCTGAATACATCATGCAAAGCTCACCATGGTAAGTGTAGTTACTATCTATCACCATACCTTATTACAATATTATTGACTACATTCCCTAGTCTGTACTTCTCATCTCCATGACTTAATTATTTATAACTGCAAGTTTGTACCTCTTCAGCCCCTTCACATATTTTGCCCATCTCCCCACTGCTCCCCTCTGGCAACCACCAGTTTGTTTCTGTAATTGAGTCTGTCTCTGTTTTGTTTCCTTGTTCGCTCCTTTGTTTTGATCCTTAGACTCCACATCAAAATGCAATCACATAGTATTTGTCTTTCTCTGTCTGACGTCTTTCACTTAGTATAACATCCTCTAGGTCCATCAGTGTTTTTGCAAATGGCAAGATCTCATTCTTTTTTTGTGGCTGAGTACTATATACTCACATCTTCTTTATCTAGCCATCTGTCACTGGACACAAGGGTTGCTCCCATATCCTGGCTATTATAAATAATGCTGCAATGAACATAAAGATGCATCGTTTTGAATTCATGTTTTTATTTTCTTTGGATAGGTACCCAGTAGTGGAATTACTGAATTATATGGTATTTCTATTTTTAATTTTTTGAGGGACCTCCATACTGTTTTCCACAGTGGTTGTGCCAACTTACATTCCCACCAATAGTGCATGAGGGTTTCCTTTTCTCCACATCCTCATCAACACCTGTTATTTCTTTTTTTTTTTTTTTAATTATTCTAGTCATTCTGACAGGTGTGAACTGAGATCTCATTTTGGTTTTGATTTGCATTTCCCTGATGATTAGTGATATTGAACAACTTTGCATATGTCTGTTGGCCATCTGTATGTCTTTGGGAAAATGTCTATTCAGATCCTCTGTCCATTTTTAATTAGATTATTGGGGGGTTGGTGTTGAGCTGTATAAGTTTTGTACTTATAATTGTTCACTAAAAATATTTTGTATATTAACTCCTTGTTGGATTTATCATTTGCAAATATCATCTCCCATTCAGTAGGTTGTCTCTTCATTTTGTCAATGATTTCCTTCTCTATGCAAAATCTTTTTCTTTTTTTTTTTTCATTTTAGAAAAAGAGAGCACAAGCAGAGAAGAGGGGCAGAGGGAGAGAGAGAGAGAATCTTAAACAGGTTCCATGCTCAGCACAGAGTCTGACATGGCACTTAATCCATAACCCCGGGATCATGACCTGAGCCGAAATCAAGAATTGGATGATCAACTAACTGAGCCACCCCTCTGCACAATCTTTTTATTTTGGTGTAGTCCCAATAGTTTATTTTTGTTTTTGTTCTCCTTGCCTAAAGGGACATACCCATAAATATGTTACTAAGGCTGACTTCCAAGGGATCACTATCCATGTTTCCTTTCTGGAGTTTTATGATTTCAGGTCTCGCATTTAGGTCTTGAATCCAATAGCTTGTTTTCTTTAATTCCTGAGTAGCATTCCCTGGTATGAAAGTACCATTTTTTTTAAACCATTCATCTATGGAGGGATATTTCCGTTGCTTCCTGTTTGGAGCTATCACAAGTAAAGCTACTTATGAACAATCCTATACAGGTGTTTACCTGCATATAAATGTTTATTTTTCCGAGACAAATTCCCAGCCGTGTGATTGCTGGGTTTTGTGAACTTTCATAACAATCTCCTTGCTGTTATAATCAGGAGCCGCAAATGTGCATTTGTTGCAATACAGGAGGTTGTCAATAAACTCCATCAAAGACAAAGAGAAGTTGAATGAAAGCTTTGGGCGATACAGCGAAACGACATTCATCAGGATAATTAGTGATAGCTGCTCTAACAAACAACCCCACAATCAGTAGCTCGAAACAGTAACAGTTCGTTTCTTAATCAATATCCATTGTTGATCACGTCGCCCTACTGAGCGGCTTCCTCTCTCTTTTGTGACTCCTCGTATTGAGGGGCTTCAGCATCTCTCCCATCTTAGCTTTTGGCTGGGTGGACGAAAGAGGGAAGAAGAGGATATGAAAGATAGCTTGGGATGTTTTAAGAGTCAGACATGCATACTGCATACATTGCTTTTGTCTGCATTCCATTGGCCGAAATGGGGGGGGGGGGGGCGGGGAATTCTGTCTTCCAAGAAGAAGTAATGGAATATCCATCTTACTAGGCTTTGTGTCAATAGTGAACAGCATCTCTGAACAGATGGAAAAACAGAACAGTTTGTTTTTGCCATTAAAGCCTTGCAGGTTGAACTAAGCCCGCCTTGAGGAAAACTCAATAGCAATCCCGGAATTGTTTCCTGTGAAGACAACTGACAGAGTTAGAGAAAAGGTAATGACACTTGTCTCGGTACCAACAGGGGTGTATGGGTAGCTATAGTCACTAAAGCAGTTGGTGCGTATGCTGCGTGTATTAAACTCTCCGGACTGGAGGCAAGTAATCTTTGGGAGGTACAGGAATGGAGACGGGATTCGGAAAGTAGAGGTGGGAATGTGCCAACACCAATGTCACCAGCCTCACTTGCTGGCTCTCAAGAGCTATTCTCGTTCTACGTGTTGCAGCCAGGCTGAAGGCAGGTTAAGCTAGGATCAGCAAACCACAGCCCAAAGTTCACGCCCAGCCCTCCGCCTGTTTTTGTATGGCCTGTGTGCGAAGGGTGAGTTTTATGTTTAAATGGTTGACAAAAGTCAAAGGAAAGAACCATATTTTGTGACACGGGAAAATATATGAAATTTATGTTCATTGCCCATACGTAGAGTTTTGTCAGAACATAACCACACTCATTTGTTTCTGAACTGTCTATGGCCACTTTCACTCTACGATGACAGAATTAAATGGTTACGACAAAGGCTGTATGCCCAAAGACAATGCCTGAATTATTTACTATCTGGCCCTCGTTTGTCAACCCCAAGGATAAGCCATCTGGGCAGAATGGTTTTCAACGGTTTCGAAAATATCGTTAAGTTCATGGAAGGCTATTCCCCTTTTAAAGCCAACTTTATTTAATGACTTTTTCACATTGAAAACGTAGCATTGCAATTGTTTTTAAAGGCCCACTTTTAATTTGACCCTGGAGTCCCCAGTCCAGAGACAGAACTGCAACACATCTAGCTTTGAAGAGTCCTAAAATATTACGTAACTGTAGCATAATCGCATTATATGACTGAAAACCTTTAAATACCATGAAAAAGATTTTCCCCAGGCGTCAAGTGTACATGTTTTTAACTGTATTTAGAAATCTTTAGCTTTTTCAAACTTACTTATTCCCCACTGAGCAGCCAAGTTCAAAAGAGTGTCAGCCAAAAAAAACAATTTAAAAAAAAATGTTCCCATACTGTCCATGTGGTGAAATACTTCATCTCCTAAAATAACCTGCAAAGTCACAGCATTAACATCATCATTGAGAGGAATGAACAAACAGCGCTTGGGTTCTTTTCATATCCAAGGAAAAGCCCGTGAATCTTCTCCTCCAACACCTTAGGGAAACTACCACGTTTCATGCCGTTTTAACAACTTGCAAGATTTTTGCTCTCCACGTCTGATTTTGCCTAAATTTTCAATGTGTAGCTGGTAAGAGCACTGGCTTGGAGCTCAGACTGTCCGGGGCCCAAACTCCCCTCTGGTCCTTAAGTTGCATGACTTTGAGTCAACCACACGAAGGGACTCATGCTACACCCACCTTACGGGGTATTGTGACAAGTAAAGGGGGCCCAGCATAAAAAAATACATAGCTCAGTGCCTGGTATGTGCAAAATGGTCAATAACATTGTCCATGAGTAACGATTGTTGTCTCACTGGGGACTGGGCAGAGCAACGAGAGCCTTCTGGTTTGTGGCTGGGGCAGACACCATGGCTGCATGGTTATACCATGTAGAAATAGTGCCAAGAGACAAGCAACAGTCATTGTCAACAAAACCATCTGTCAGTGGATTAAGCAAATTCCAACAGAAAGAACCTCTTCTGTTTATCGAGGCAGTGGGTAAAATATATCAGTTATATGGACAGAGATATTATAGGTATTAAGTCCACAAAAACAATTACTTTGCATTAAGCTCTCTTCAACTCCTAGGACATCTTAGAATGTATCCAGTGCAACCATCTGGCTCCTTAAGTCATTCTGCCCCTTCCCGTGGTAAGGAAAGCACCGTTCGTTGAGACAACCAATTTCAATTTGAGGCTATTCCATTGACCGAACTGAAAAAAAAGATCTCTTTGGTGCTCACATTCTTTGGATCAGGTTCCATACTCAGGAGCCAAATCTGATACTTCTCGCCTTTGACAGATCTTGGAATATTCAATGAGATCGTCTATACAGCTCCTACACTGACTTCCCCAGTCCCTTCCACTGTTCCCTGCACTACAGGATTGGTGAGGCCTTCGCCATCCTGACCACATATCCTACTGTGCTTCAAGTACAACATAGTCCCTTTCTTTGCAAAACAGCTCACCTGCCTTGGACTCTGCCCTCCGGCAAATGTATAAACACATAAATTCGCCAGATAAGAGTATTCTAAATATATTCTGCAGTTCAGTCCTACATTTGAGATGACATTTCAAAGCAAAAGTGTTTGACCTCTTCCCTGGGTTCTGTTCTGCAGGTCAGAATCACATACCGACAGTTCTTTTTTTTTTTTTTTTTTTAATGTTTATTTTTTTTTGAGAGAGAGAGAGAGAGCAGGGGAAGGGCAGAGAGAGAGGGAGACACAGAATCCGAAGCAGGCTCCGAGCTGTCAGCATAGAGCCCAATGGTGGGCCTGAACCCATGAACCGTCAGCTCATGACCTGAGCCGAAGTCTGGGGCTTAACTGACTGAGTCACCTGGGCTCCCCACGTACCAATGATTCTGAAAGGCAGCTTAAGAAACTGGAACTACAGAGTGCAGTGCCCGGAGAATTTAAACCTGAATGTCCTGTTGACTTAGTTCGCCATATACTAGTGGGAATCCAAACAATACAGAACCCAGCAATTAAATGAATGTGCTTTTCTACATTCATGTCAATCTTATGTCAAGCGTGGCTTAAGAGTCTGAGTTTTTATCTCACTTGCAAGCTAGCAAGTAAGCCTACCACAGTATTGTGGATGCTGCCGGATGACATGAGATGCCTGGATCAGAGACAATGGAGCCCATTACTCAAGGCACAGCAAGCCGTCCGGGCTTCACGCTCCTGTGGTTTTCACTTGCCTCTCATGTGCCCCGCAAGGACAAAACCGACTGGCACTTGTGAATGCTGAGGACGCAGCAGGTGTGCACCACAGCTGAGAAACCCTGAGCTTAAAGATCCCCCAATTTTTACAGGGCTATAAGCAAGTTTACCCAGCTTTTACCCTGGAGGGAGGCATTATCTTTATTATGCTGGTCAGCAAATAAGCTCCCTGTCTCCACAAAGCTTACAATCTACTAAGTGGGACACTTACTCATGGATATCCACTTGATGGGGAGGAGGGAGTTGCTTTTTTTTTAATTTTTTTTTTTTACATTTATTTCTTTTTGAGAGACAGAGCACAAGTGGGGGGAGGGGCAAAGAGAGGAGGAGACACAGAATCCGAAGCAGGCTCCAGGCTCCGCGAGCTGTCAGCACAGAGTCCGACACGGGGCTCTGACTCACAAACCATGAGATCGTGACCTGAGCCGAAGTCAGACACTTAACCGACTGAGCCACCCAGGTGCCCCATGGGGGCAGTTGCTTTTATAAGGAGACCAGCTCAGAAGCAATCGCAATAATGCAAGCAAAGAGCGATGCCATCCGGAACCAATCAAGGGCAGAAGAAATGGAAGGGAGGGTGCAGAAGAGATATGGTAGAAATATCATTAAGATGAGTGACTTACTGGAGGTTGGAGGTGAAGGAGAAGGAAGTATCTGTGACGAGCCCGTGTCTGGGCTGGGGGCCTGTGTGCCTGTTATGTCAGTGGCCATAGGTAAGTGAAAGCAGGAAAGCAGGAGAAGAGCAGACTTTGGCAAAAGGAGACTGATTCCATTTTGGACATGTCAGGATTTGAGGTAACTATGGGATGTCCAGACCAGGATGCCAAGACCCAGAATACGGATGCAGCTGCCACCAGAGATGTAGGCGACTTGGCTCAAGGTGAGCACAGAGCCTGAGAAGAACACAGATCCCAATCAAGCTCAGAAACACACTTCAAGGACACGCAGAATAGAAGAGGGCATCCAAGGGGGGTGAAGTCCAGCAAGCCCTCGGGGGTCGGGAACGCCCATGGACCAGGCTTTGAGTGAGCACAGACACTGGGCAACCTGAGTGTGGTCGGCCCGGCCAGTGAGTCTTGGGCAATGGGAGGAGCCTTCACGGCCGGAACGAGCATCATGCTGTCTTTCTTTATCATTCTGGGTCCTGGTAACCAGAGGGGTCTTTGCTTCCTCGGTGCTCAGAGGGTAGAGGTGTACAGGTGTGAAGGTGGGAGCCAGGAGATTGTCAGGTTTGGAGGTATGTCTAAAAGAGTGTGTCCCATAAGACAGGGAAGAGGAGGAGAGCTAGAAGTGCAGAGGTCGGAGGGTGCACCAGCAGAGGTGGCGTCAATTTCTCTTGTAAAATACATATTTGTCTCTAACGCGCACGCTTTGAGGGGAGTATAGGGTGAGACCCATGGCTACAGATGAGAAAGCCAACCTCTGGTCACGGTATGACGACCTCGTCTGGGAGCCTTGGATCACATCCCAGATCCCATCATTGTCCTGGTCGCCAGCCAGGCATCCTCACGACTGTCAATGGGCTGCACATCCCTACAGGGAAGGAGACTTACCCTGGAGGGGCCGGAATCCCTGCGCTGTCACCTGAGAGGGGGCTGTCCAGTTTGGGGGCGTCTCACATCGTGCCCGAGTAGACATTTCAGGCAGCCTCAACCAACGGAACTCCTAAAACGCGTAAGTCGAGATTAGTGTTTAATCGGTCCTCCAGAGGTGTTGAAACCCTCAATTGCTGAGAGTCTTTTAGGAGGAGTGGAGAGCAGACCCAGGCAGCCTTGCTCGAACTGGTGAAGGGCCTCTACCTTGGAAGTCTCGAAGATGGGCGGCTACCAGCAAGGACTTCAGAGCCCTCATCGAGGCCACATTAGGCTCCAGAAAGAGTTCGGGAGTCAGGGCTGTGCACTAGAAAGGAAGAACTTCAAATAAGTCTGAAGACTATGACAGTAAAATACAAGCTTATATAAAACATGCATTTTTTGAGAGGCAGTAGAAATTAATAGAACACTTTAGGTCCGATGTGAGGGACGCCACCCATCTCAGAGCTGTGCACCTCTCTCTTTGGCATAAAGCCGACTGAACAATTATCCACGTGAAGAGTGAACAGTTTATCCATGAAGGAGTCACAGTTACCCCAGGGTGATGGGGCATCCAGGACCCGCCATTTTTTTCTTCAGGAAGGAAAAAAAAAAAATCCTCCCCAGCCCATTGCGTCTTCCTTTCCCTCATCCTGCAAAACACTTGCTCGTGTGACCATGCTCAGTTCAGGGTCCCCCATTTCACCCCACTGCCCAGGTAAAACTGGCCACACTCTCCTTTGTGTGCTCAGGTACCCTCTCACTGAGATTGGTGCACCTTTTTATTTGCAGGTAGTATTTCTGCTAGTAAACTCCAGCTCTTAAAGGACAAGCACCTTGTTTCACTGTCAGATTCCTCAGCCCCTGCTCTAATCCTTGCTGTAAAATTCGTCCTTGACAAATGTTGGATAGCTGACCTGCTGGTCAAGAGGTTCACATGGCTCCCTTCCCACCCAGATTCCCAGAAGAACCAAATACGAGGCAAGTGCCGAGACTAATGTTGTAAGAACTATTCTGGATTTCCAGGACCAGTTGGGAGAAGGAATGTGAGGAAGGAAACGAGAATTCCAGATCGTGAGCAGAGGAGGCAGAGAACACACAAGGCTGTGCCGGAAGCCAGCTCCCCCCCCCCCCCCAGTGGGCCCCCAGTCACTGAAGACTGGAGCCCACAGAGCAGGGGAGGCTGGAAGAAGCAACTGTTTCCAGTTAGAAGAGAAAGTGGGAAGGAGGAGGAACCAGCCCACAACTTCCTTGTTGTCATTTCACTTTCCCCATCACAGATAAGCCCCTATAAGAAAGCCCTTGAGGTTGAAAAGGTAAGCGACATAAGTGAGCCAGAAGGCCTAGTGGCCCACTAATGTCTCTCTTACCCTGCCTCAAATCCCACCCATCAGAAAGTGGGGAGAACTTAGGGACACCTGGGTGGCTCAATTGGTTAAGCATCAGACTCTTGATCTCAGCTCAGGTTTTTATCTCAGGGTCATGAGTTTAAGCCTTGGGCTCCATGCTAGGCATGAAGCCTGCAAGAAGGAAAGAAAGAAAGAAAGAAAGAAAGAAAGAAAGAAAGAAAGAAGAAAGAAAGAAAAAGAAAGAAGAAAGAAGAAAGAAAGAAGAAAGAAAGAAAAAGAAAGAAGAAAGAAGAAAGAAAGAAAGAAAGAAAGAAAGAAAGAAAGAAGGAAAGAAAGAAAGAAGAAAGGAAAGAAAGAAAGAAGGAAATAAAGAAGAAAGAAAGAAAGAAAGAAAGAAAGAAAGAAAGAAAGTCGAGACAATTTAGAAATGTCAAGTGCAAATACCCTGGTGTCCTCAGGTGAGTGGAATGGACATGTGTTCTCTGTCCAGGACGTGTTCTCTGTCTCTAGCCTGGCGGCAGGGGTGCCAGCAAAGACACCACCGGGAGTTTGAGTGCCTACATTGCCACTCCCCTCCCAGTGTGCTGGCCTCCCTGCACCCAGTTAGACATGACCCTCCAGATGCTGTAAAGATGGCCCGGTACCAACCCCGTTCCTGTGGGCATTCTGTGAACTCCAGATGTATCCCCCAGATTATCGTGGGGGTTGCTGAGCCCCATGGCCAGCAGGAGGCCGCCATATCCCCCTCGTACCGGTCTGCTACGGCTTTAGTCCTGCCCCTCCTGGACTGGTGGGCACGTCCCGCTAGCACCTTTCGTGTGTCCTCGCCTCCTACACCTCAGCAATCCCTCCTCCCTGAGGCCCTTATCCGGGTGTGCTCTCAACAGAGTGCCCCTGCCCAACCACACTGCGGCCAGGGCCCTGGGTGTCACTGCCGGGACTTTATCATCCCAGCTTTCTGGTGACTGCCGGAGGGGTGGGTTGGGGGCAGTAAATGAGGCTAGTAGCAGATGGAAGCCTATAGATACATTCTTCTCCGTTCCTTCCCCCACCCCCCACCCCCATCTTGGACTAATTAAAAAGGTAGTAGTCTCAGCATCCCTAACCATCAGATACGTATGCAACCTTGTAACCCACTCGGGGACGCACCAGATTGGGATAGATTTGTTCTCTCGCCTTCTGGGCCTCACCCTGTGTTTGCCCTCATCCCAGCTTCCCCAGATCTCCCTCCCAGGAACGTGCGAGCTGGGAGATTGCAGGCTAAGCCTGAAGTGGGGAGCCTGGGAGGAGAAGGGTCTATTAGTCACAGAGAGTGGAGAAAAGGAAGGACAGATTCTAATACTCCAAAAAATAGAATGGCTCGGGCTCACCTGGACCCTTCTCATTCTCCAGAAGCCAGATGAGAGGACTTACCCGCCTTCAGGAAACCTCAGAGACATCTGGGCTCAGACCCCTGCATGCAGGAACAGGGAACCCCATGCCCACCTGCTCTCTGCCTCCAGGAGAGACTGAGGGTGACGTGGGAGAGCCCCCACCCCCCCACCCCGCCCATGGGAGGGGCCCATGGATGTGAGGAACACGGCTTCTCAGAAAGCCGAGCACAGAGCTTGGCCCCTCTGCCAGACCCTCCTTGAAAATTCCTTCTCTTTGTGTCCACATCCCCTGCCAGAGCTGGATGACAAGGCAGCACGGAGAACAAAGCAGGCTCCGTGTGGCCCAGGGACCGAGTCGCCGCTGCCAAGGAGCCAGGCCGACCTACAGCTTCATCCAGGCCTACTAGGTCAAGACCTCTGGCGCACAATCTAACATTTCCATCTTTAGCTGACTTGTCTACCAGGTGGGAAGGCTGAAGCCCCGGGGAAAGTGTAAAAGCCTTTGAAACGGGCCTAGGAGATCCCTGAGTTGTCTGTCGGTGCTGGGCATTGCTCCATAGAGGGTCACAAGTTATCGGATTCCAGAGGCGTGTGTCCCCGTGACGGTCCCCGGACAGGCTGTTTTACAATTCGGTAGAGACAGAAGCTAACTTACAGGAAATTGATAAGGTGCCTGCAGAGCTATGTACCGGTCTGACGCAGGGCGATACAAATCAGTTCCGGCTGGTGGAAAAGATAAGACTCTGCAAGTTCGATCTGAATTGGCACTCGAGTTTACCTTTTAGCAGTTCCCTTCTTGATTAACGATTTACACAAAATCTTTGATGGGCGCTCATTTTACCAAAGGCCACGGTGTTACCTTTTTGAAAATTGTCCATCATAGTCCTATGGAGTGACTTAAAAGGGCTTGGGGCGGAGGCAACGAAGCCGTGTATATGGAGCGTCCGACATGGAGTATGTAAAATACAGGATAGGAAGGTTTAATGTGGAGTAAAAAAATGCCACAGAGGGGAAAGGAAAGGACGGAATTAGAACTGAGCTAGGTCAGAGGTGTTACTGCATGGCGTCTTCTAACACCGAAGACATCCCTGTGTCGTAGTCATTATTAAGCTGGTAATAGGACCGGGAGCCCCAACCTCTGGGTCCTTGGGCACTTGACCCAGGCCAAGATGATGGGAGGCAGAGCAGAGGAGACCCAGGTCTGTCTGACTCCACAGGCCCATGTTTTCTTCATCAAAACCACTTAACTCGGGCCAAGAATCCACACCACGTAGGTATGGCGGGGAGGGCACATGTGTAAATGAGGGCAGATGCCTGCAAACGGGGAGGGAGAAGGTTGGCTCAGAGCCCCGGGCACCCAGCGGGGCGCCAGGAGGAAGGCGGGGTGACTAGAGAAGGAAGGTGGCAAGGTGGCAAGGGGGCAATCCTGAGGACTCCCAGCCTTGAGCAGACACGGGCTCCATTTCCCTAGCCCCCTTCCTGCTCCTCTGGCCTATGGAGAGCTGAGTTAAAAGAAATTCAAGTTCACGTTCACTTCACGCTTGTATTCAAGCAGGGACATTGACACTTTCAAAGACCAAAATCTCACTCTTCCGGGTCATGGGCAGTCAGTGACGAGATAGAACTGAGCACCCCTGACTCCTAGGATCATACAGCTTCCCCCCAGTATTCCCTCTGAAGGTTTGTAAAGGTCGTTACTCATCAGAATGGCAAATTTGCTGAGCGTGGTTTACACTGCCGTTCATCAAGCTAGTGGCCAAGGGTGTTAATTTTTAAAGATTGTATAAATTCTGTATAAAAATAAAGATAAGGATGCAAACCCAGTAGTAGGGAAAAGTCAAGACTGACGCCATATTAAGAAATGGTGAATGCGTGATTATTTACATTGACGAAGCAAGTGAAGGCCATTAAGGAAGGAAGGAAGGAAGGAAGGAAGGAAGGGAGGGAGGAAGGGAGGGAGGGAGAGGAAGAAAGAGAGAGAAAGAAAGAAAGAGAGAAATAAGGAAGGAAAAGGAAAAGAAAAGAAGGAAGGAGAGAAAGAAAGAAAGAAAGAAAGAGTGAAAGGAAGAAAGAGAGGCCTGTACGAGCTCTGTTTTGTTGTGTGCCCATGTGCTTAGAGAGAGTGCCTGTGGGCTCTCATATGTAGCTACACACATTCACAATACCTCAACAAAACCAATGTCTACCTCAGACTCAGTGGCCTCGTGAGTGATTTCTCGTGTTCCTCCAGCTCATCTTTCACAAGTGGCCTATGGTCCCTAATCTGGGGTGCTCATCCAATTTATCACTGCGATAGTTTAACTTACTATTTCTCTCTCCCCTTCACTTTCTACCTCACCCACCCCCAACCAGTGATTTTGACACGCATGGGATTCGTCCTGGAGAAGCGACAACGTCCTTGGTATGTAAACGAGGACTAAATGTCAAGCTTTAAAAATGGAAGTGTGTCTTCTAAAATGGTGAAAGCAGGGCCATTCCCAATAGACCGTTTTTCTCCTCCTGACCTTTGAGTTCTGTGACCTACCAGAGGTCATTGCCTTTATAGCCCTCTGAGGAAAAAGTAGCTGCATTTTTACCCAGACGCACACCCTGGAGCGAGGGCGGGGGAAGGGCAGCTAATCTAACCTCTTCAGCAAAGACTGCTCCGAATAGCTTTTGAACGACTGTGAAGACAAGTTAACAGTCGATGATGCTTCCCTCTGATGAAGTGCTAAATAAAGTACCTGACTTCTTAGAATTACAGTCTTCACGCTTTCCTAGTGGAAATAGAGCATACGAAATGCAAAACTGGGGAACAATAATGAATCCTTTGTAACCATACAGATATCGCTTTCCAATTGCTTAAAAAAGATAAATTGGTTTATATGTATATATAAGAAAAAATTCATCCTACTTGGTATTAGTAATCAGATTTCATGACAAAGTTCATTGTCACTCAGTCACTTAGCATTTGGTCCCGACCTGGTAAAGTGATCACTTCATTTAAAAAATAAATACGCGGGGTGCCTGGGTGGCTCAGTGGGTTAAGCGTCTGACCTCGGCTCAGGTCATGATCTCATGGTTTGTGAGTTCGAGCCCCACGTTGGGCTCTGTGCTGACAGCTCAGACCCTGGAGCCTGCTTTGAATTCTGTGTCTTCCTCCATCTCTGCCTCTCCCCTGCTCATGCTCTGTCTCTCACTGTTTCAAAAATAAATAAAAACATAGAAAAAAATAAAAAAAAATAGTAAAAAAAAAATACGCTATTAAAGAAAAAACTTATTCGGGCAGCGTGGTTATTTTTCTAGTGTGTATTCTTTCTTGTTCTACTGTTTATTCTTTTTTAAAAAAGATTTTTTTTTAATGTTTATTATTTAGTTTTCTGAAAATGAGGACTGGGTCAGTCTCAACTCTGGGTCATGAATACCCTACCCAAGACTCAAAACATTTGGTGAGTACCAGACGATCGTTGGCTACTTTTTTTTTTTTTTTTTAATTTTTTTTTTCAACGTTTATTTATTTTTGGGACAGAGAGAGACAGAGCATGAACGGGGGAGGGACAGAGAGAGAGGGAGACACAGAATCGGAAACAGGCTCCAGGCTCTGAGCCATCAGCCCAGAGCCTGACGCGGGGCTCGAACTCACAGACCGTGAGATCGTGACCTGGCTAAAGTCGGACGCTCAACCGACTGCGCCACCCAGGCGCCCCTCGTTGGCTACTTTTAAGGAAATATCAATGCCTTTCAAGATTACAGCAATTCCTTACAAATTCTGACAGCATATTCCAGAATGCTATGATTTTGAAGGTGTCACTTTATGGTGAGGGCCACCCTGGACATCATTAGACACCTCTTTCTGTGAAGGTCTGGGTGTGGGTTGTGTTCAGTGGTGCTCAAGCATTGCTTCTGGGTTTTCCTGAGCACGTAACTTGCTTAGACTATCTTCATGTACTGGCAATGGGAAAAGAGCACCTTACCTCTCCTTTTCCCGCCAGCCACAACTCGACCAATTGACCATTTTACTAACAGTGCCAAGAGAACTTGTAAATTACCCTTGAGTTTAGCAGACGTTCACTGATGGGGGGAAAAAAAAAAACTAAGTATTTCAAATAAAGTTGGCTTAGCTGCCACACTGGTGTCTCATTCAAGCTTCATTGCAATTTTCCCCTCTATTTCTCTTTGTTCAGGAATTCCCAGTGTTGTTTTAACTGTTGTAACTCGACAAGAACCAGGCAGAGAAAGGCAACAAAGAGTACAGTACCACAGCGTAGAAATTTGAAGGTTTTGGTCTTTATCCTAGGGGAGGAATGATGAACAGATTCACTTGTTGCCTCTACAAGACTAGCTATTTCACTACTGTGAGATCAACCACAACTCACACGACGTTAACCCAGCTACTGTAGACAGTGAAATGGAGACATGATATATGCCAATGGGGCAACGCTGGTCAGGGAGCTCTATCTAAGAATAAAGGGCTATGCTAGACCAAAACATCCTCTCAAAGAAAGCAGCTTGTGCTTCCGGGTCTATTCATTCTATCTCGCTTTCTTCGAAGTTCAGGTTAAAACGTCAGACAAAAAAAAAAAAAAAAAAATGTTTGTGATTAACAAAGGATAGGATATATCAAGAAGGTATTTTTGAATTATATTCTTCCAAGAATTAAGATACAACAGCTATAATGTATTCTTCGTTAAAATGCAGTAAATTAAGAAGCAGCATTAAAACGTTCTGCATGTTTTAGGCATTTCGCATCACATGAAACCTGTGTTTGAGCCCTGGCTTTGCTGTGCGCCACCTTTATGACCTTGGATAGTTAACTGAAGGCTCGGATTCCTCAGATGTAAAAGAGGAAGAAGAAGAAGAAATGCTTTTTCATAGTTTTGTTGCACAGTATGATACCTAGCAAACATAGCACTCTATAAGAGTTCATTGTGATTATTAGTATATCTATTTAATGTTTGGCGATCATTATTTTAAAAAGATTGACTCAGCACCTTGCCGCGTGGCAAAGACTCTTGGAGGTGCTAAAGACACAGCAACGAATGAGTCAACAATAACTAAGAGTTACCAAGGTTTAGCCACATGCCGGGCTCTACGGGCAAGGACCCATTTCAAACTCACAACTCATTAGCATGAGCGTCACTGCTTTTCAGATGAAGACACCGAGAAAGTTACACAACAGAAAGAAGTGGGTCCAAGATTTGAAACCTAGGTTCTCCAGCTCGAGACCATAACCTTTATGCGGGTTCTAGTGCACGAGACACAAAATAACCAAGCGAACAAGTGAACCAATTCAGAGACTGAGTATGGCCAGGAGGAAAATGAACCTCAGCATAAGAGATTAGAGTGTGAGAAGAGCCTGGGGGAGGAGAGGCCAGGGAAGGCCTCCAGGACGAGGTGATGTTGGAGCATAGGTCTGGCTGGGGACCAGGAAAAACAAAGCCAGGCTAAGGTCTGCAGGAAAAGCATTCCAGTGGGAGGGAACAGCATGAACAGATAAATACCCTGCAGGAGGCTTGAGCTTCAGATGAAAATGGATTTTCTATATGGATTTTCTCCAGGACCCCATGCCTACCCTGTTCACTGCCTCTTTCCCTATTATCCCACCATGTTGTTTTATCTTCTTCATGGTCCCCTTCTCTCTTTCTCTCACTGCCTTCTCTTGCTAATTTCCTACATCACTACCCCTGAAGATGAGCCCAAGGAGAGAGGATCAGGGAAAGCAAACGGGAGGCAAAGTCAAGAAAACGTGAAAGAAAGACTTAAGACATGACATGCTGCTACAGGGTGCTGCCTGCTGTCATATAATAGGTTTGAATTTGTGAAGCTGGGATTTATCAGGAACTCTATCCTGTCCTCCCCTGCCTAATAACAAGCTCAGAGATAAGCTTTGTGTTCAGTGAAAGTAGTTTCCATTAGCCCAGGGGTTCTGGGGTAGGTAGTCCTTTCAACCCTATGACTTCATTACCCGAGTCTTATATGGGATCTGTACTTCTTTTACATGTTACAGCTCCATACTTTGGGGTGTAGATATAACAGCAAATGCATTTAAATGAACAGATAAGAGCACTGTGGTTATTGTTGGCAAAGTGGCCACCATGATTTTTCTCTGTGGATAGGTCCGTGGGTAGGGCCTCCCACACTGATTCTAGGGAGCTTTCCATTTCTTTCAATCCCGAGAACCATCTTTCTCCCATGAGAACAAGCCTGAGGAACAAGCCTCCTGGTGGAGGGAAACGTTCCAGCCTTCCAGATTTTGCACCATTTCAGGTGAGGTCCCAGATCCTTAAGTGAGGCCAGCCTGGATTCTCCAGCAGCAGCCCAGATGGACCAGACAGAAAGCCGGTCCAGCCAAGATGTAGAACAATGGCAAACCGTAAGTGTTTTGTTTCATGCTGCTAAGTTTTGGCATGGCTTATTACACAGCAAAAGCTAATTGATAAAAGCAATAGCATTTTCTGCCGGTGAAATGCTTGAAAGTAAATATGCCGACATTTCTAAATTATGTCATGAATCAACTGCTTAGCTTCTCACTAATGCCACCAGTTTATAATTTTTAGGAATGAACTTTCTTGTGAATACAGAAGGGATGTTTATTACGTGTCCAGAGGGCAGAAATTAATGATATAATTAAGATGAGATAGATGTATGAAAAGCCCAACTGATGACACATTCAACAAGTTGAAATTTATTAATATACTAAATGTGAAGTCTTCTATCATAGTCTATAATGTGGAGAGTATACACATAGCATGGCTTCTTACGCCTTGTCGAAAGCATTTGAGGATGCGTAGGGCAAATTCTGTCCTTCGGTGCAGAGGATATGAGGGAAAAACCCAAGGAAATACGAAGGTCACTGGAGGACATCACTGGATATTATATTAGCTAATGTTGGCCGAGTGCTCTGGTAAGTAGATCCCAAATTATGGAATTATTAACACGTAAACAGACTATTCATTGCTTACAAAGCAGTGCTGGGAAGGTGAGCAGAGTGGCCCTCTTCCACAGAGCTCTGCCATTTTTAGTGGGTGGCTTCCAATATCCTTGGCTCCCCAGATCCAACTCAATCCATTTCAGCTGGCCAGGAGGAGAAGGACCATGAAGGATGCTGTTTGGGAGATATTTGTGTAGCTTCCAAATGGGAAACATCACTCCCTCTCTCTTACTCCACGGGTTAGAACCATTACAAGACCATCCAACATTAAGGAAGGCTGGGAACTGTATGCGTTAGGGAGAAAGGAACAAGGGAATTTGGCAGGGGCTCGACCTTTGTCACCCCAGCGGCTCATAAGCATGCACACCTGCCCTCCCTTCCTTCTCATCCTAATCTTCTGATGGACCCACTCCCTTCCCTGACCCCACCTCTAACCTTGGGTGACCCACTACCATTAATGTGCACAAGGTTATATCACTCATGAATTGCAGACGGAAACAAAACAAAACTGTTCAGATTCATTCACGTAGAGAGCTTTATTCAGTACAAACCGATACCGGAAATGACTGACAGTGAGCAGTAAAGTTCACTGACAGCAATAGTGTCCAGCACGACCGAAATGCAAGACTTGGTCTTCATTATCTCAAACGTGAAGTATTTCATTCAGTTTCCATCACACTTGGAAAAGGATCAGTTGGGTCCCAGAACCAAACCATAGGAAGAGAACCTAAAATTAGTTAGTTATTCACACCCCAAGAAGGGTCCATGGAGGGGCTTTCATTGTGCACGCATATTCTTTTTTAAGATAAGCTTTTTAAACAACAACATCACCAGAGCAGGGAGGGGGATGTTATCCATAGTCCCACCATCCAGAGACAAGCCCTGGTAACGTAACTTTTATATAGATCCTTCCAGGCTATTTTCCATGCACAATCTTTTAAGATAGTCTTACGTTTTATCTAATTCTCTCATTTTTGCATGGTTTTGCCATTTATGAGAGCAAGCATTTGCTCTCTGTTTTTAAAGTCTTCATAAACACCATTTCCTAAAAACACATACCGTCTCACTGTGAAGACATTTCACGGCCATTCACTTGCTGATCAAGATTTAGATTGCTTCTAAATCTTGACTGTTATAAATATCATTGGGATGCATGTTTGTGTGCACAAGCCTTTTACCAATACATTTCATCAAAGTAATGTCTACTTGCATAAAATCTCTTCGTACGTATGCGAAATGGTTTTTCCATATTTTTCTCCCACTGGTAAATGGCGAAGAATTCATGTTTTATCAACCTGTCTCTAGTGTTTGGTATTACGTAAAAATATTTTCTATTGGAGAAAACTTATGTCTTATTTTTTAAATCTGCATTTCTTTGATTTTTAGTGAGATTAAACAGTTTTCCAAGTTTATTAATCACTTATATTTCCACATGTATGAATTCTTTTTTTTTACCTAATTTGGCCAACTAATTATTCTTCGTGTTTTCCTTATTGACTTGTATATCATTATGTTGATCTTTCAGCATATCTGTCAAGTTGACTTTTTTAGTTTCTTTGACTCTGTTATTCTTCATCATTTTATCTACCAAAGGTTTTTAAACCTTAATGTATTCAAAATTTTTAGACTCTTCTATTTTTCTCCAGGGTGACTTAAGAAATTTCTTTCCAATTTAGAGGGTGAATAAATACATATACATTGGTATTTTCTTCTACCTCTTTAGCATTGCTTTTCCTTTTTATATTTAATTCCCTAATGAAACTGTAACAGTACCTTGGAAGTCCCAGATTGTCCAAAGCTTCATTTCAGGCTTGACACTGATTCTCAAATAGCTATCCTCAAATATTTAAATGGATGCTTTGTGTGCAGAATGTGGATTGGAGAATTAAATTGGCTTTGCATGGCTCCAAGAGACAGAACTAGACCGATGGGTTAAAGCTATAGATTTTGGTTTTGTAAAAGACTGTACATTCTAAATGGTGATGTACCATTTATCTGACAACCGATGTGGCTTGTTCTCCAAACATCCAAGTGGATGCCAAGCGTAAAATACTGGCAACACCATTTAGGTGGGACAGGATGAACATGAACCACAGGTAAAACCACCTGAAATGAAATGGACCTTTCCTTGAGGTTAAAGGAGCAATGACGATATGCATCAGCCCACAGCAGTCTTAATGTAGCCTATTGTCCAGGTATGATTGTTTATAATGCCTTTTTTTTTTTACCTGTTAATACTCTTCCAATTTAGATAGCCCTGATTAAATAGTACTCTCTCCATGGAGGTATTCAGCTAAAGTGGGATGCCTAATTTGGAGGGTGTGAAATAAGGAATTCTGACATTTCATTAAAGAACTGTACTTAGAGTTTCCCAGGTCCTATTGTCAGGTTCTTATGGCCCGTGGTGCCTCCAGCTGTGCCCACGTCCCTGAAGCTGTTCACATATCAGTAGCTAGAATTCTGGCCCTTTTACAACGGCTTTCTAAACTCAGTTACATCCATTTGTGTCTCCTATTATGAATGATCAATGTTACTGGTTTTCCTAACCTCTTTTATTCTACGTAGAGAGGTTTAACAGGCATCAAGACTGATTATAAATGCGCTTGTTAATGTTTTCAATCCAATTCAAGCACAGAGTGAGGGTTTATTATATTTCTACAACAAATCTCATTATTAATTGATTGTTTCTTCGACCCAACATTGTTATTTTCCCTGTTAGCTTTTAATTAAAAGTCCATTTGAACCGCAACCATAGCTTCATTAATATATTTCAAAAGCTCTATACTACATGATAAATGCGTCGTACGTCACTCTAGATGGCATCATTGTCCCATCATAACATGATGTTCTTTTATTACTTAGTACTTAAAAATTCAGGGAAAAGGGTGCCCGGGCGGCTCAGTTGGTTAAGCATCCAGCTCTTGATTTTGGCTCAGGACACGGTCTCACAGTTCCCGAGATTGAACCTCGCGTTGGGCTCTGCACTGATAGATTCTCTCTCTCCCTCTCTCTCTGCCCCCCTCCTGCTTGTGCTCTTTCTCTCAAAATAAGTAAATAAACATTTTTAGAGAAACAATTCAGGGGGGGAAGATTCATGGAGCCCATTCATCATTCATATTTAATCGTATCTTTACAGTTTCGGAAGAGTGTGCGTGGTTCGTAAAGTGGGATGATGAGTTCTCAGGAAAGGTTATTTGGGCCACTGTCAGGCCACACGGTGATTATAAGGCGATGGCCCTTGACCAAGACCAAGATACCAAGATGGCGTAATTAGAAATTATTTTATGTCAAGAAAATGATAAAATTAACTCTTACTTGCCCCCATCCCTACCCCACCCCACCCCTTTTTTTGAGAGAGAGAGAGAGCTAACATGAGCGGGGAAGGGGCAGCGTAAAAGAGAGAGTAATTTATAGGCTCATGCCCAGCTCAGAGCCCGATGGGGGGCTCGATGTCTCAACTGAGAGATCATGATCTGCGCCGAAACCAAGAGTCAGACGCTGAACCGACTGAGCCGCCCAGGCACCTGAACTATCACTTGCCTTCTGAAAGAAACTTTTCTCATGTGTGCTAGAAGAGTTTTTTGTTCACTCAAATGTAAGACAGGATTTAAATTCTTCAAGGATAAGAACATTTAGTTCAAGCTACATGTTTGAAGACAGTTCTCCTATACTATATTTTGGTATCTATGAGAAAAGTAAGGCTTAATATATTTAGTCCAGTTACAAATCACAGGGTCATTAAGGATCATTTAGTTGACTCATTGTGTAATCCCTTCTATAATATTACCACCAGGTAACCATCTGGCTTCTGCTGGGATGCCTTGAATAAGGGTCTCCAATGTCTCCAAGCTATTGCACTGTTCAAGTTAGTTGCTGGAAGCTCACTTCTTCTGGAACAAAAACTTATCTTTATATAACTTCCTCCCCACTGATCTTAATTACACTATAATCTAACAATATACACTACACATAATAGTAATACATATATATAATGTTCTTTAGTTGTGTAATTTGCTTCTCCCCTGACAGCTATGACGTGTGCCTTTAAATCTTCATCCAGTCTGATGCCCAGACACAATTAAATAACCCAACCGTTCACAGTGAGGTGCTCTGGAGACGCCCTACAAAATCGGTTATGTTCTGAAATAATGATTCTCATCTGGGGACCTGGGGTTTGGCCCGAGAGGAGAAAAGGATTTTTCCCCTCAAGGGTCCCCTCCCCTTGAGATTCTACGATGCTTCCTGAGGGAAAAATGTCCTTTGTCCAGCCTGGGAATGACCGCTAAGTGGGTCTCCACAGCTGATGGATTTTTTGTGGCAAAAGATTTACTTAAAATGTATGCTGAAACTGGTTAACAGATTCGTCTGATAAGATATCCAGATTTGAATCCAGAGCTCCAGACGTGGTTTGATCACTACAAAATACAATTAAGCTATCATGTCTCATATGATTCTGTTCCTACCTGTAGTAATACAGCTCTCGCCAGTGTTTCCTCAGGCTTTACAAACCTGCAAATATTTCCAGTTTCTCATTAATTGTAAACATACACGTGTTACTGACTTTTGATCTCTACCTTCTCATTCTACTACTTACTGCCTCTCCCACCTCTCAAATACACGCCGTGTATTTCTGGAAGGCTTACACACACACACACACACACACACACACCTCCAGTCCAGGGTAGCGCTGGCTCTTTTAAAGTGCATTTCATCATTTAATTCCCACAAGAATTCTTATGTGGGCAGTAGTCTTACTTTACAAAGCAAAAATTTCAACTTAGGGAGGTTAAGTCCTTTGCCATGTTTCCATGCCTCTCAAATGGTGCGTTACTGTGTAATTGTGTAGATAAACACAAGGTGCTGTTGTGCAACAGGATAATAGGCAATACAATTATTTAGCACAAGGGCTTTAAAATGATTTTGGCTTAAATCTCTAGCCCCATAGAGGACCGTTTCGAATCACTGGGATTTTATTACCTATATTCCCACAGAACTGCAGACCCTCTGTGTCTCACTCTGTGAGTTCAAGGCTGCAGTCATCATCCTCACAACTTTTCTTGGGGTTAAGGCCACTCATTAAAGCAGACTGAAGCTGTGCATTCAAGGCCAGTAAAGTCCAGAGTGGAAGTTAAAGTCCATGGATGCGGAGAAGGCTTCGGCTGCGGGAGCACGCGAGTTCCTTCACCTCCTTCCCACCTGCCTCTGACGTGCCCTCAAACGCCACCACCCGCATCTCACACCCCCCTGAGCCCAGCCTCTAACCCACTTGGCCACTAGCTCCTGTACTTTTGCACCAACTAGTTTGTTGCTGCTGCAGGTGACATGTGATGGCCACGGACATTTAGTGCCCAAGCTTCCATAATGAAAAGCAGGTCCAGTCCTAATGCTAATGACAGGGGAAGCGCTCCTGTAGTTAAATCGCAGTGTGCTCCTCCCAGGTACGTTTAAAATCTCCCCCTCATACTCAAGCAGCTTATGACCAAGAATCCTGAAAAGTCAAAAAAAAAAAAAAAAAAAAGTCCTAATTTTAGGAAATTAAAGTCACACACGGAATATGGACCAGTTTAATGACCGCCCCTCCCCCCCACCGGCAACTAAGAAACCAGGCTGGTCGTGAAGCAGACCAGGAACATCCTGAGTCCTTGTCCTTGAACTTCCATCTAAAAGCGTTTCTTTGACGGAAGCTGCTACTTCATGAAGAGATTCCTTCAGCCAGATGGGTTAATTTCACCTACTGGCCCAAATTTCTGAACATAGATCCAAAACATTTCTTTCCCATTTCCAGCAAACTTATCTCTCTCCCTTTATTAATGCTTTATTTAATGCAATTAAAAGAGTCTTATCCAGATACATTTTATAATAGCACTGACTTAAACTGTACTCTGCCTTCATTAAAAATAACCATCAGCGTACAACAAGCAACAACAGAATAAAACCACCAAAGCAGCCTCAGAGTAGAGCAAAAGAGTCGAACATAAAACATACTTTGGCATAGTAGAAAAAAGCCCTCTATTGGCAATCAGGGAATTAATAGCTGAGAGACGCCGTGGGGATCATTTGAAAACTGGCAGACAGGTGAAAAGTGCTACTTGAAATACTGTCATTGAATTTAAGCCCCTCACTTAGAAATACACTTGGTATACGCATTTGGTCAATCAACAACTATCCGTAGAGTGTCAATCACGTGTCACTGAGAGAAGTGCCAGGTATTCATTTTGATTTAGGTTACTGAAGCGTCTTTCTAATCCAGTCTCTTTTTGACAAAGACGAAAATAACTTTCTGCCGCACAATTAAAAACTTCACGATAAGCTCCAATAACAGGTCATCTAAAGCATATTTACTTGCTTCTAGATTTCACGCTGCTGTGGAAATCCAATTAGGTATTACTCATCGTTGAAACTTGGCATTGCTTCCCACTCAGGTACTTCGGTTCCCGGGGAAAACAGGTCAGAGGTTTATTTTCATTGTTTTCATTTGGGAGATTCCCGTGTCCCTTGCTCTCTGGTCAGATTGGAAGGACAGACAGAAGGAACTGAGAGAAAAGTGTTAAGAATCTAAGACATCGGTCTCTTGTGTGACTGAGCTCAATTTATTTTAAGGAAAGCAAAGCAGAGGAGTACGAAAATAGATCAGTCTAACGTGTTCATTTGAAACGTTTGATTTTGGAAGGGCAGTTAGGGAAGGGTCAGGAATCAAGGGACAGTTAAGGGCACGGCTCTGCTAAGAAGGGGGAGGGGGTGCGGGGCTATTGCTCCCCGGTGGGGGGGGGGGGGGGGGGGAGGTAGGTTTGCAGTCTCAGCCATAACCTCTAGTAGTGTAGATGGTGAGGTGAACACTTTTCCCCACACCCATCTTCCTACCGGCTGGAGACTAGCCACCCTCAGGGCTAAAACCAGAAAAGGAGCCTGTTAATAATTCCGGGCTGGGAAGGGTGGGTGCTCTTCTAGTGCGGTAAAAATAAAAATAGCTGTGTTCCACCTTTCTTAATGGGGAACTACAAACAGATTTCCCTTTAAAATAAAAAACAAGCTAAGGATCCCCACTATCTCCACTCTTTTCTAATCATGTTGAAGGTACTTATCAACATAATTAGTCAATATAAAGTAGCTGCAGGCATAAGTATTGGAAAAGAAGAGATAGAACTCTCTGTATTTGCAGAAAATGTAATTATTAAGTATATGTAAAGCCTAAAAAATCATGGAAAAAAAACTACAAAAATAAGAGAATTCAATGAACATAGAAAAATATTAGTCTTTATTAATACATAAGATAATTTTCTAACAAAATGGAAGCAGAGACCTCATTTACAGTAGTAAAAATAATTGTAGTAATAATAACAGAATACCTAGGCATAACTTAACAGGACGTGTCTAATACCTATATGAGGGAAATTCTAAAAGAATACTGAAAGACACAAAAATAGACTCAGGCAAATGAAATGATGCATACCGTACCTTGTTTGAGATAGAAAAGCTCGATGTTATAAGTACGTGAATTCTTTCTACATTAATTTATAAAGTTAATGCACTCACTACAAAAATATCCTTATATTTGTATAAAATATCCTTTATATTTTATACCCTTATAAGGCAGGGTAAGTTGATTATAACAAGCAAAAAAAGCCAAAAAAGAAATCTTGAAAAGCAGAGAAATGAGAGGTGGTCAGGAAGTTAGCCATGTCTAGAAATTATTCCAGAGCGTTAAAGATACTATCCAATATTAAAAAAAATATTACATTAAAGCATGTGACAAGAATATGGTTACAGCTCTGTAGTATTAGAAGGTGAATAGATAGATAGATAAATTAATAATAAATCTAGAAATGGATTCAGTGGCACATGGGAATTTAGCATATGACAAATGGAGAAAAGATGGGCTTTTTAATAAATGCTGAGCAACTGAATAGGCATGTTTAAAAAATAAAATTGAGGCCACTGCACCGCAGATCAAGATAAATTAAAATATACCAGATATTTAAATGTTAAAATACATACAGACTGTACAGATACCAAGAGAAAACATGACTAATTGCTTTATAAACTGGTCGAGTATAAAACTTTTGTAACCATGACCCCAAACTCTATACTAACAAGTGAAAAGATCGATAAATATGATCACATGAAAATAAAAATTTGTGTATTGCAAAAATCCATCATAGGCAAAGTAAAAATGAAAACAAATGAAAAACTGGGGGAAATATCCGCAACTTAAACTATGGGCAAAGCCTAAATATCCCAAATAAGTAAAGAGCTCCTAAAAGTTGACAAGAAAATGATCAACAACCTGGTAGGGAAGAAAATGAGTAAATGTTACAAACAGAGAGTTTATGGAGAAAAAAACGCAAACAACTTTAAGCACATACAAAGCTTTTCAATATCCCTCCAAACATAAAATGAAAATGAAAATTTTATTTGCAAAATCAAACGTCACGTGGATACAATTTTTCACTTATCCAAGTGGCCAGGCAAAAGTTTGCCCACAGGCTGTGTTGTCAAAATTTGGGGGAAATGGACTCTTATGGCCTTTGGTGGTTAGAATGCAAGATGGTTCGATGCAATCGAGAAGAATTCAGCAGTCTCCTGCCAAAATATGCATACACTGACCCTCTGACCCAACAATTCCAATTTTAGAAATCTGCCTTCAAGGTACTTGGACGAAGGAGAAGCGCCGAGAAGGCAGAGTAGTGGGAGGACCCTAGGCTTGCCTTGTCCCTGGAACACAGCTAGGTAAACACCAAATCATTCCAAACACCCAAGAAGTCGATCTAAGGCCGACGGAGCAAGCTGCACAACTAGAGGGAGAGAAGGGGCCACATCACGGCAGGTAAGAAGTGCGGGGATGTGATTTGGGGGAGAAATTGATCACAGGTGCTGCAGAGAGGAGGAGGGAGATCAGGTCACAGAGGGAGGGAGAGAGAGAGAGAGAGAGAGAGAGAGAGAGAGGTTGGAGCACACAGGGGATCACACAAGGAAAACACTTTCCAAAGCCATTGACTGGGAAAACGAGAGGGGCCGATGATCGTGAGTTTTACAGCCAGCTCAGAGACTGAAGTTTCGGAGCAGCGCTCCTGTGGAGAAGGAGCTAGAAGCAGACAGCGTGATCTGAGGATCCCCTGGGACGCACCGGGACAGCTGGTTCCCCCTTCTTGGAGTGCATCTGGGAGAGGTGGCATTGCCTCTCCGGGGACAAAAGAGAGAGCAGGCGCCACTACCGTCCCCTGCCCCTCGGCGTAGGCAGAGAGACACCTGCTGAGTACTACCAGCCTCTTCGGTTGTCGCTGGCTCTTTGCTGTGCTTTACTCCGAACTCCACACCCCTGCGCTTCGGTGTGGCTGCACTTCTGGGACAAACTTGCCCCGCTCCCGCTGCCGCAAGACCTTCCCCCAGAGAACCAGTGTGGGTCTGCGCCATGCCAGGCCCTTAAAGTTTGAAGTTTTAAAACTCAGCCAGCCTGCCTAGGCCAGAACACAGGTGCACGGCACTGCTGGAGGGGGGAGGGACGGGGGGGGGCAGGAGGGGGACTGGGCAGATGGCCCCCACCCGGACAAGGTGAGGGAAGGGATCTGACCGACGCCTGGGACACGCTAAGGGAGATCGTTTGCTCTTCTGGGAGGGCTTTCCAGACAGCAGCAGGTGCGAACGCCCCCCTCTGGGGCTAAGGGAGGGGGCTGGCACTATGTGTTTCCCCTGCCCCTTAGCATAAACTGTAAGCAGCACAACACCAACAGTGGGGACCTAAACGGCTCACGCCAAGTCCGTCCCTCCTGCGCTCTGCAGGTGCTGCTTTTGGGGGGCAAGTGTGCCTGAGAAGCAGCATAGCGGGCCCATCTCCCAGATTGGCACAACAGCCCCCCCACCTGCCCCCAACCCACACACCATGCCCATCGACCATAGAGTGCTGCAAAGCTTCAGCTTTAGTGGAAATAGCAGCAGGTCTCTTTCAACAAGCGGACCAGAGTGCCTACAGTTAAAACTTATCACACTGTGGCCAAGCTCCAAACACCCGCTGCTGTAGGTAAGAAGAAACTCTTCAGAGGACTGACCCGAGGGAAAGAGCGGCCAAAACACAGCGGCAGAGTGAACGCAGGACACATCGGGGACACTTCCCGAAGCACCAGGCCCTGGACGGTATATGACCTCTTCTTTATAAAGCCATTACTCTCAGGAGCAGGGAACGTAACGGGCTCTCCTAACACAGAGAAGAAGACGGAGATGGAGACAAAGCGCCACGATGAAGGAGTTCATCCCAAAAGAAAGAATAAGAAAAGGTCGCAGCCAGGGATCTAATCAAAACAGATATAAATAACGGGGGGGGGGGGTCCAGAACTTATGTTGTTTTTTATTTTTTACTTTTCTAAGAGATGGAGAGAGATCATGAGTCAGGGAGAGGGGTAGAGGGAGAGAGAGAGAGACAGAGAGAGAGAGAGAGAGAGAGAGAGAGAGAGAGAGAGAATCTTAAGCACACTCCACGCTCAGTATGGAGCCCAACCTGGGGCTCAATCCCACCACCCTGGGATCATGACCTCGGTCAAAAAGAGTCAGACGCTCAACTGACTGAGCCACCCAGGCGCCCCTGATCTGCAACTTAAAGCAACAGTCATAAGGATACTAGCTGGGCTTGAGTAACGCAAGGGTGGCCCTCACTGCAGAGGTAAAAGACCTAAAAATTAGGCCTAAATGAAAAATGCTATAACCGAGATACAAGACTGATTGGATGTAATGACCACAAGGACGGAAGAAGCAGAAATCTGAAGAAGTGCTATAAAAGATAAAATCATGGAAAATAATGAAGCGGAAATGAAAAGAGAAAGAAAATACTAGATCATAAGTGTAGGCTTACGAACTCAGTGACTCCATAAAACGTAATAACATTCATATCATAGGAGTCCCAGAGGAAGAAAAGGAGAGGAAAAAGGGAGCAGAAAGTTTATATGAAGAAATTATAGCTGAAAACTTCTCTACTCTGGGGAAGAAAACATCCATCAAAATCCAGGAGGCAAAGAGAGCTACCATCAAAATCGACAAAAGCAAACACCAAGACATATCATAGTAAAATTTGCAAACTTCAGAGATAAGGAGACAGTAAGGGGAAAGGAATCCCTCACCTGCAAAGGAAGACATATAAAATTAGCAGATCTCTCCACAGAAACTTGGCAGGCCAGAAGGGAGTGGCATGCTATATTCAGTGTGCTGAATGGGGAAAATGTGCAGCCAAGAACATTATCCAGCAAGGCTGGTCATTCAGAATAGAAGGAGAAATAAAGAGTTTCCCAGACAAACAAAAACTAAAGGAGTTCATGACCACTAAACAGCCCTGCAAGAACTATGAAAAGGGACTTTTTGAGTGTAAAAAAAGGACCAAAAGCAACAAAAACTAGAAAGGAACAGAGAAAATCTCTAGAAACAATGACAAAACAAGTAACGAAATGACACTAAATTCATAATTATTAATAAGTACTCTGACTGTAAATGGACTAAATGATCCAATCGAAAAACATAGGGTATCAGAATGGATAAAAAAATAAACAACAAAAAAACAAGACCCACCTATATACTGCCTACAAGAGACTCATTTTAGACCTAAAAACACCTGCGGATTGAAAGTAAGGGCATAGAGAACCATCTATCATGATAACGGACATCAAAAGAAAGCTGGAGCAGCCATACTTCTAAAGACAAACTAGATTTTAAACCAGACTGTAACAAGAGATGATGAAGGGCACTATATCATCATAAAGGGGTCTATCCAACAAGAAGATCTAATAATTATAAATATGTATGTCCCCAACATGAAAGCACCCAAATACATAAATCAATTAATAACAAACAGAAAGGAACTCATGAATACGTTAATAGTAGGGGACTCTAACACCCCACTTAGATCAATGGACAGATCATCTAAGCAGACAATCGACAAGGAAACAATGTCTTTGAATGACACACTGGACCAGATGGACTTAACAGGTATATTCAGAATATTTCATCCTAAAGCTGTAGAATATACATTCTTTTCAAGTGCACATGGGACATTCTCCATTCTCCATGTGAGAAGATCACATATGAGGTCACAAATCAGACTTTGACAAGTACAGAAAGACTGAGATCATATCACGCATATTTTCCCACCACAACACTATGAAACTTGAAGTCAACCATAAGAAAAAATGTGGAAAGACATGGAGGTTAAAGAACATCCTACTAAAGAATGAAGGGGTCACCCAGGAAATTAAAGAAGAAATTAAAAATGACATGGAAATAACACTAGAACAGATCAATGAAACCAGGAGCTGGTTCTTTGAATGAATTAATAAAATTCATAACCCCCTAGCCAGACTTATCAAAAAGAAAAGAGAAAGGACCCAAATAAATAAAATTATGAATGAAAGAGGAGAGAAGACAGCTAACACCACAGGAATACAAATAATTACAAGAGAATATTATGAAAAATTAGTTACCAGCAAATTGGGAAATCTGGAAGAAATGGATAAATTCCTAAGAACATATAAACCACCAAAACTGAAACAGGAAGAAATAGAAAACTTGAACAAATCAATAACCAGCAAAAAAAATGGAATCAAAAATCTCCCAACAAACAAAAGTTCAGGGCCAGATGGCTCCCCAGGGGAATTTACCAAACACTTAAAGGAGAGATAATACCTATACTTCTCAAGCTGTACCAAAAAATAGAAATGGAAAGAAAACTTCCAAACTCATTCCACAACACCAGCATTACCTTCATTCCAAAAAACACACAAAAACCTCACTAAAACAGAGAATCACAGGCCAATATCCCTGATGAACATGGATGCAAAATTTCTCAACAAAACTCTAGCAAATTGAATCCAACAGTACATTAAAAGAATATTTCAGCATGGTCAAGTGGGATTTATACCTGGGTTGCAGGGCTGGTTCAGTATTCACAAATCAACCAATGTGATACCCCACGTTACTAAAAGAAAGGATAGGAACCATACGATCCTCTCAATAGATGCAGAAAATGCATTTGACAAAGTACAGCATCCTTTCTTGATAAGAACCCCCAAGAAAGTAGGGAGAGAGGGAACATACCTCAGCATCATAAAGGCCATATACAAAGGACTCAGAGCTAATATCATCCTCAATGGGGAAAAACTGAGAGCTTTCCTCTACAGTCAGGAGCAAGACAGGGATGTCCAGTCTCACCATTGTTATTTAACATAATACAGGAAATCCTAGTCTCAGCCATCAGACAATAAAAAGAAATAAATGGCATCCAAATCAGCAAGGAAAAAGTCAAACTTTCACTATTTGCAGATGACATGATACTCTCTGTAGAAAACCTGAAAGACTTCACCAAAAAATTGCTAGAACTGATACGTGAATTAAGTAAGATATACAGGATATAAAATCACTATACAGAAATCTGTTGTATTTCTACACATCCATAATGAAGCAGCAGAAAGAGAAATTAAGGAATCGATCCCATTTACAACTGCACCAAAAACCATAAGATACCCTTGAATAAGCCTAACCAAAAAGGTAAAAGATCTGTACTCTGGAAACTATAGAACACTAATGAAAGAAATTGAAGGTGACACAAAGAAATGGAAAAACATTCCATGCTCATGAATCAGAAGAACAAATCTTGTTAAAATGTCGATACTACCCAAAGCAATCTGCACATTTAATGCAATCCCTATCAAAATACCACCCGCATTTTTCACAGAGCTAGAACAAACAATCCAAAAATTTGTCTGGAATCGCAAAAGACCTCAAATAACCAAAGCAATCTGGAAAAAGAAAAAGCTGGAGGCATCACGATTCTGGACTCCAAGTTATATTACAAAGCTGTGGTTATCAAGATAGTATCACAAAAACAGGCACATAGATCAATGGAACAGAATAGAAAACCCAGAAAGGGACCAACAACTATATGGTCAACTAATCTTTGACAAAGCAGGAAAGAATATCCAGCGGTAAAAAAGACAGTCTCTTCAACACACTGTGTGGGAAAACCAGACAGCAACATGCAGAAAATTAAACTAGACCACTTTCCTACACCACGTGTAAAAGTAAATTCAAGATGGGTAAAACCCTAAATGTGAGGCAGGAAACCATCAAAATCCTGGAGGAGAACATAGGTGGCAACCTCTTTGATCTTGGTGGCAGCAACTTCTTACTAGACATGTCTCTGGAGGCAAGGGAAACAAAAGCAAACATGAACCATTGGGACTTCATCAAGATAGAAAGCTTCTGCATGGCAAAGGAACCGATCAACATAACCAAAAGGCTACCTTCAGAATGGCAGAAGATGTTTGCAAATGACATATCTGATAAAGGATTAGTATCCAAAATCTATAAAGAACTTGTCAAACTCAACACCCAAAAAACAAATAATCGAGTTAAGAAATGGGACAGAAGACATGAATACACATTTTTTCCAGAGAAGACATCCAGATGGCTAACAGACAAATGAAGAGATACTCAACACCACTCATCATTGGGGAAATACAAATCAAAACCCTGATGAGATACCACCTCACACCTGACAGAATGGCTAAAATTAACAACACAGGAAACAATAAATGTTGGCAAGGATGTGGAGAAAGGGGAACCCTCTTACACTGTTGGTGGGAATGCAAACTGGTGCAGCCACTCAGGGGAACAGTATGGAGGTTCCTCAAAAAGTTAAAAATAGACCTGTCCTAGGATCCAGCAATTGCACTGTTAGTATTTATCCAAAAGGTACAAAAATAGATTCAAAGGGACACATGCACCCCAGCATTATCAACGACAGCCAAATTATGGAAAGAGCCCAAATGTCCGTTCACTGATGAATGGATCAAGAAGTGATGAATGGTATACAACAGAATATTACTCAGCCATTAAAAAGATGAAATCTTGCCATTTGCAATGATGTGTCTTAACAATAGAGAACAAACTGAGGGGTGCTGGAGGGGAGATGGGTGGGGGGATGGGCTAGATGGGTGATGGGCATGAAGGAGGGCACCTGTTGTGATGAGCACTGAGTGTTGTAGGCAAGTGATGAATCGCTAAATTCTATTCCTGAAACGAATACTGCAGTATATGTTAACTAAATGGCATTTAATAAACTCTTGCCACGAACGAAAGATACTTGTACCAAAATATGAGAAGATACAGGTACTACATTTTTTGTTGTTATGGTTAGAAGACTATTTGTAAAATACCGGGAACAATCCCAATATCCATCCTGAGAGAACTGCGCAAAGACATGGTATGTTAACCCAATAGAGCGCCATCGAATAGTCACAGAATGAAGTATTCGTCAAGGGTATGAGGAAGACTGCTATGGACTAGTCTCCAACATGCACTGCTGAATGGAAAGGCAAGTTGCACTGCAGTGTGGAGGGTGTGTTTCTTTATATCTAAGAAATGGAATACATTCTGAACTGGGCTTTCTTTTCTATTTTTTAAGTTTATTCATTTATTTTTAAAAATTTTTTTAATGTTTATTATTTATGTTTGAGAGAGAGAGACAGAGCGTGAGCAGGGGAGGGGGCAGAGAGAGAGGGAGACACAGAATCGGAAGCAGGCTCCAGGGTCCGAGCTGTCAGCACGGAGCCGGACGCGGGCCTCGAACTCACGAACCACAAGATCATGACCTGAGCCAAAGTTGGAAGCTTAACCGACTGAGCCACCCAGGTGCCCCGAGTTTATTTACTTATTTTGAGAGAGGGATAGAGAGCAGAGAAGAGGCAGAGAGAGACGAGAGACAGAGAGAGAGAATCCCAAGAATCCCGCCATGTCAGTGGAGAGTCTCGGGCTGGATCTCAGGACTGTGAGATCATGACCTGCACTAAAATCAAGAGTTGGATGCTTACCCGACTGAGCCACCCAGGAGCCCGTCTGGCTTGTGTTTTTGAAAAATCAATTTTTAAAAGCTAATAAAAATTGTTCCTCGTTTGGAAGGATAGAAAGGAGTTATTGAATCAAAGGTGCAACTTAGGCTTCCTACGCCGTCCCTCGTTTGGTGTTTTTGACTTTGGAACAATGTAAATGTAAATTAAAAACTTAAATCGAAATGAGGGGGGGAAAATCCCTAAAAATTGAAAACAAAAATAAATGATCTTAATTGTATATCAAATTAGTGGCTTAAGGACACAGGGAAAAATTACATAAAGTGACTTTAAAACACAGTATTTGACTAATACAGTTGTAGCGGGACATATTCTAAGAACAACAACGAAAATAAAACTGCAAAGAAATCCTAAACTGTGTTCATTATTCCCACTGTTAGTAGTAAGAAAGCATCCAGGCTCCTTTCTTTCCACCAGGCTTAAGGTGTTGGCTTTTATTTTGGCCTGGAGCCTCTCTTCTTCAGTGTCCTTGGCTGGACCTGAGATATAGGGCCACACTCTGGCTTTAAGGACGCTGAAGACAATAAAGAGCAATATTCTCACAATTATCGCAACGAACCATTACATGAGGCTAGGCATTCATCTGTTCTTTCCCACACACAAAAAAATGAGGGTCTCTTAGCAAGGAAGAAGGAGAGAATGCACTGGAGAGAAGTAATTTAAAGCACTGGGCACAGAGGGTAAGAGTAAGGGGAAGACCTCAGATGAATGCTTTCTGAGGGCATGGAGGAGGCCATCTTGGGGGGCACCACAAGGGGAAAACAAACTTGTAGAGCATTTATGGGCCAGTTGACCAAATGACAGATTTGCTAATCTCTTTAAAAAAAAAAATGTTTATTTAATTTTGAGAAAGAGGGAGGAGGGGCAGAGAGAGAGAGAGAGAATCCCAAGCAGGCTCTGAGCTATCAGTACAGAGCCCCACACGGGGCTCGATCCCAGGAACTGTGAGATCATGACCTGAGCAGAAATCAAGATTCCGGTGCTTAACTGACTAAGCCACCCAGGCGCCCCAAATCGCTACCACTCTTATGAGTTGGATTATTTTTCTCTTAAGCATTCTCTGAAGCTTCTTGAGTGTCCTCTGCGTGTGTATATGTGTGCGTGCATGCATATGTGTGTGTCCAACTGACAAGAGAGGTTAAGTATCTTGACTAAGAGCATACAGCTAGTAAGTGGAAGAATCTGGAATCGCACTCACACAGCGATGGAGACAGGCTCTTAATTACTCCTCTAGAGACTGGTTTTACTGGATCCAAGATAAGGGCCATAATACCTGGGATTCATTTTGTAACAGCAGCTAACATCTAACAGCCAAGCGCTGTGCTAAGTGCTTTATATAGATGATCTCTCTTAATCCTAGAGAAAACTCAACTATTACCTCGTGATTCCAGACGGGAACATTGAGATTCCGATAGCCTGAATAATTTGTCCAACTTCTTAGCTTTACTAAGCAACAGAGCTGGATGGAATGTATGCCTAAATTCTCTCTGCCCGCCCTGTCTCCTCTTACCTGCCTTGGGAAATTGTCTCTTCTTGGAAAGAAGTTTTTTTTTTTTTAAAAAAAGCCTTATTTCTGAGACATCCTTTTCAGATATTAAATTAAATCACATTGGGTGATTGTAGGGTTGTTTGTTTGTTGTTGTTTTTTTTTTTTTGCCTCATTAAGCGCACAAAGAGTTTAATAAAATATTTTAAAATATAAATTCCTTTTAGTAGGTAACATGCAGGTGAAAGGAAACCTTCTTAAAGAAATATGAATGAATATTGAGGGTTAAGAATTCTGAATCCCAGAATTGGTAGTCTAGATCACGATGCACTTAAGCAAGAAGTCAAGAAGTTGTATTTCAAGGAAAACAACCTATTGTTGGCACAAGCTTGAAGGTATACTAGCTGCAGGACAGGGGCCAAGACGGAGGCCAAGAAGTCTACAGGGCATGTTAGGATCTGAGAGTCTGAAGTGGGAGACCATAGAACTTTCCAAGGTCAGCTGTTATAGCAGCCAAGAAGATACATGGGAGTAGCTTCCACTACTGGAAACAAGAAGACTTTTCTGCAAAAAGCAACTTTGGTCGCCTAGCTTGACAGTCACATGCTATCCCACAATGTGTTTTCTTTTTTTAAAGCACTGTCTGGACTTAAACCAGCTTCACTTTTGGCAGTAGTGAGTCTAAAGAAATACAGCTGATCCTTAAATAATACATGTTGAAACTTGCACGGGTTATACTCAGATTTTTGTACAGTGTAGTACAGTTTAAGAAATGTATTTTCTCTTCCTTCTGATTCTCTTAATAACATTTTCTTTCCTTTAGCTTAATTTATTGTAAGACTACAGTATATACTACATATGATACATAAAATATGTGTTGATCAATTGTTTCTGTTCTTGGCAAAGCAACTGGTCAGCAGTAGGCTATTAGTTAAGTTTGGCGGGGGGGGGGTCAAAAGGTATACTTAGGTTTTTGACTCTACAAGATGTTGGTGCCCCTGACGTGCTCGTTGTTCAAAGGTCAATTGTAATTCTCTGGCTTCAGGAGATCCTGATCTCGGGGCTCCGTTTCATTAGCATCATCTTCTGAGGACTGTCCTGTCCACACAAAGCTACCGACAGCTACTAACTAATGTTACCAGAAGCGAATGTTCCAGAGCAAATATGTCATCAAGATAATGTCCGTATATTAAGAATAAACACATTTTGTAAATAGGTAAAGCCACCTGAAAGTTTTTAAAAGTTTATTTATGAGAAATGCATAAAAATCCCAATAAGTATGAAGGGAAGCCTCACTAAAGTCCAGTCAGGAGGAGGCTGGAAGGTAGAGCCCTACCACTCAATGTCAGTTACAGGAAGAACTGTCAATTGCAGACTCCAACAGAAGAATGGTCAACAAGAAAGAATCTTCAATTACAGGTCCCAACAGAAAAAGATACACATTGCATCTTTTATAAGAAATCAACTACCCCTGCAATTCAGTCAATGAGCAAGTCACCACCCTGAACTCTTGCTTTTTTCCAATGGACTTTTATTCAAAACAACCCCTCCCAACTTCCTCCTTCTTCTCCATAAACGAACATTCTTCTTTGTTGGTTGGACTTGCCTGTGGTTTTGCTGTGGCTTCCATGTCTTGAATTGTAATTCTCTGCTAATCCTGAATAAGCCCGTTTTTCTGAATAATTGGCTGTTTTATTTTTTTTTATTTTTCTAATGTTTATTTAATTTTGAGAGAGAAAGAGAGAGGGAGAGCGAGCGTGAGCAGGGGAGGGGCAGAGAGAGAGGGAGACACAGAATCCGAAGCAGGCTCCAGGCTCTGAGCTGTCAGCACAGAGCCTGATTTGGGGCTCGAACTTGTGAACCGTAAGATTGTGACCTGAGCCGAAGTCGGATTCTTAACCTACTGAGCCACCCAGGCACCCTTGGCTGTTTTACTTTTGAAGTTAACAAGTAAAAAGTGCACGTCTCTCAGCCATGAGGAAGACAAAACCATTCTCCACACAGATTATGTGCTCATCAGGTGTCTTATGTTAGGCATGATTATCCTCCCATCATTTTAATTTTGTGTTTATTAATCTTATGGTTAGTATTGCAGGCTCCAGAACAAAAAGAAAAAGGCCCTGAACTTTTTGCATTATTTAAGAATTCAAAGGTTTTCTTAATTTTATTTATTTATTTTTAAGTTTATTTATTTATTTTGAGAGAGAGACAGAGAAAGTCAGCAGAGGAGGGGTAGAGGGAGAGGGTGAGAGAAAATCCCAAGCAGGCTCTGCACAGTCAGCACAAAGCCTGATGCGGGGCTCAAACCCACAAACTGTGAGATCACGACTTGAGCCGACACCAAGAGTGGGTCGGATGTCTAAGCCACTAAGCCACCCACCCAGACCTGGCACCCTCACTGGCCTTTTTCTTGCTTTACCACTTCGTCTCACAGCCCTGGGATGTCATGTCTCTTTCATGGAGTTCTGGTTTTGGAGATCGACACTTAGTAAGCCTCTCACAATATCTTCCAATATTGAGGTGAATGAAATATTTAGATTCCTCAAAGTGTTACCGAAAGTTAGATGGAAAAGGAACGAAGCCCTGGTCCTTTTCGCTGCCACAGTAAAGAATTCCAGGACAGGGAAAGGAAAGTACAGCTGAGCAACGTGTTATTAAAAGGACACTCCAAGGGAGGAGCAGGCCAAGTGAGGAGAGACAAAGGCCCTAGAAACTCTAGGGTGTGGGCTTCTATCAGTTTCGCTTTTCCCCTGGCTTCTAGGGTTGCAACATTTGAGTGACAGCCTTGGATTATATAATAATTAGCCAACAGTCCGTGTCCTTTCCCAAGATGTATTTAAAATACCTGCATGGGGTAGGAAATCGCAACATTTTGTCTGTTCTAGGGACATAGGTCAGGTCTGCATAAACACAACAAGCATATCAAACTTAACTCGCCCTGGGCCGGGATGTTGTGCCCACAGACCCGCTGCCAGATGGGTGCAACGGGTGGTCCCCGCGCGGTCCTGGGTTGGGACTGTCCATCCTCCTGTCGCTCACGCCCAGCTTCCTGCCTAACGTTAGAAAGCGGTTGTACGTCGAAAAATTGCAAAACCAGGTGCACAAAGTCGTAACTGACTTTGGTAAAGGTTACAGTTAGATCCTGCCCATCTTCAGTTACAACCCCGTTAAAGCAGCTTGCTGGGAAGTACAGGTCACCCCACCCCCACTGTCCGAACCTAAAGCATTCCCACGAAACCTTTCGTAAGCCAAAATAGCGATAAAGGGAAGAAGCAGTTGTCATGAACTTCCATGGAAAATTCTTTGAGTGCTCCCAGATGCAAAACAATAAGCCCTCTTAGGCTTTTCTGATACCTTAGGACACATCTTGCTAACAGATGAACAAAAGAAATCGAGATAAAGCACCGATGCTCATAGACACAGTCCAGAGCTCTGGCGGCTGGACTCTGAGATGCCGCGTGTGGTTCCTGGGGAAGGAGCTTGGCGGAGCCAGTCTCCCTGCTCGGGTGCACGCTGCCTCCACAAAGGCCCAACAGGTGCCAAACGATGCCAAAGACTAATCTCGCTTTTCACCTTTTTTTTTTTCTTTTTTTCTTTTCCATAAAAACAAAAGCCCTCTTTGGATTTCCTTGGTTAGAGAAAACAGATAATGATGTCATAAATCTTTGGAAAAGTGGGGGCACACCCACCATGAGACTCAACCCGTTAGCTGGACCCACAGGGGTGAGGCAAGCTCTCTCCTTCTTACCCATGTCATGTCAATTTCCCATTCTCTCTCTCCCCCAGTTTTGCTTTTCTTTCCATTGTCCCTGCGATCTGTATAAATGTAAGGAAAACGTGGTGTGCGTGTAAGCCGACATGTTTGAAATACACCCCCGGCAACCGTCTCCTTGGTATGTGGGCAACCAAGAAAATGCAGGTCGAAGGAAGCAACGTCTTGCATTGGGGTCAAGCTTTCTTATCCCCAGACCTTTCAGGCTGGCCTCGGACCCAGACAGCTACAGGGAGGAGGGAGAGGCTCACGTGGCCTTCATTCTCTGACCACTCTCCCGATGAACAGCGAAAAACAAGCTGTGACCCACAGAAGACTTCATATGGTGATGTCCTCATCGGGCACTCCCACCCTCTGGATGGCGCGGAAGCCCGAATTCTGGCTTTTTCTCTCCTGGGGCGCTTTTGTGAGTTCTCCGAAGCCTTCTCTCCCCACTCTCCTGCTGGACACCAAGTTCATTTCCCTGGGTATTCCCTGCTGTGGGTGACGTGCTCTCCAGCCCGCCTTGGAAGCTGCGTCTGCCCGAGGCCTCCCCGTCACGGTCACCTTGGTGTGGCCAGCGGGGTGGTCCTCACAGCCAGGATCACCTCAAGAGAGCCCTGGCCCGGCTACTTTCTGGGCAGCTACTTTGTCTAGGACAGAAAACCCAAGTCTTTGTCTTGCCAGACTCTCTGAGCCCAGGCCGCTCCATGCAGGAAAATCTCTTAACCTTAAAACCTGGGGCATGTGGATTTTTTTTTTCCTCTAAACACTTCCCTCCAAACCCCTGTCATTCTGAGCCAGAGATGGGAGGTGGTCAAGATGAGCACCGCATTCAGCAACTAGCTTTAAATGGATCCTCACGCATCTTTCTCCTCCTATCATGCTCCTGGTCTACGTGACAGTGAAAGGCAGGCATTGACCCGGATCCCGACAGTAGTTCGGGAAAGACGAGCTGGCGAGCGCCTCTCTTGAGGACGTATATAGTCTCTTCGTTGCTCTCAGCGTTTGAATTTCGGTGAAAACTGCAAGACAGTGAAAAAACTTACATCTAGCATCCTGTTGCATAGGCTTGAGACAATTGGGCACCTCCCTCCCTTCCCCCCCACACCCCCCCAGGCACAGGGCACCATGGAATCAATCAGCAACCGTATCTGTCCAGGTCTGTGCCAGGCAGCGAGGAAGTTATAAAGAAAAACTGGATTATAAGCCTTTGAGAACTAATCATCCCAATAAATAGAACTAATGGCGTTCATTCAAAACACAACACATCGAGTCAATAGCAGTCCTGTGCCAGCTGGCACAGCTCCATTAGGCTAGCCAGACCAGGCACGTGAAAAACTGGGGTGGGGAACATGCCTCAGAAGCCACAGAGCCTTAGTAAGGGAGGAGGCACAAGCAGGGGGAGCAGGGGCTAGCCTTAGCCTGTCCTTCCCTGCAGGATAACCTGGAATGTCCAAATACAGGATGCCTCCCGACCTCAGCCACTCCAGGGGGGCCAAAGGGTCACAGAGTTCCTCATCCTCCGGGAAGGGCCTTCCTCAGCCAGAGACAGCCTGGGAAAGCCAATGTGCACCCAGCATCTGAGGAAAGCGGATGGAAGAGAAAAGCATAGCCTTCGCAGTGTGTGGGAAGCGCAAGCCAAGAACGGGAATTTGAGGGAAACGATCATTTGGTTGCTGGACTGTGTTTCTTCAAGCACAAGAGACGAGATCACGTTAGTAGAGTACTGGGAATATCGTGCAGAAATAGTGGGGAAGACAGGGCAGAGCTAAGCTGAACAGGAAAGGTTAGGAGCGCAAAAGAAATTCAGAGCCTGAGCTGTTGACAGGGTGCTGGGGCGGGAAGACGGCCGACTGCACAGGGCTCACTCAGAGCAGGGCTGAGATCTGGCAAGGCCAAGAAGGGCAGGAGGATGCACAGCAGAGGGGAAAACAGCTTCCAAAACAGACAGAAACACCCGTAGTTATAAAGCACACACCGCTGTTAAGGGGAAGCAAAGGATTTGCTTTCCCTCTGCATCTTTGTTCCCTCTGCAGTCCCTGCCTCAAGAGCCCCGTCCTGGACCTCGCAAGCCAAAATCTGCCCTACAGTTAGGATGCAAGCAGAGCACCCTTCCAGATTCTTTAGTGTGCATTTGTCTCCTCCTTCTACTTGGCTGGAGCCTTGCTGTGATTGATGGAGACACGTGACTTCACTTGTAAGCGTTGCCCTAGTTTTTCTTATCCAGGTCAGCCTTTGAAGGACCTTAGGTCACAAATCCAGCCAGACAGGGAACTTTATTCACCCTCAGGATTCACATGCGTTGGCTGCGTGAGCCTTGGAAAGAAATATCCGTGCGTCCCCTCCCTGGCCATCTGCATTCTGGTTTGTGTAGCAGAAGGGCTGATTTTTCTCCCTCGTAATTTCATAGTTGTTTCTACCTGCACAAGTCAGTGGGGACAACAAGCTTGGCGATCATGCTAGACAGGAACTGAAGATGTTTCTTATCCTCTTAAGACATTACATCAAGACAATTTTGTTGGAACAGGCAGTTACAGTATGACTGTGGCAGAAACGCAGGTGTAAGCTCCACCCCCCGCCCTATTTGGTCTCCAAGCAGTTACATTAATATCACATACAGGATCCGTTTTTTTGACTTGATTTGTTTGTCCTTCCTCCCTTCTAAAACCTCAGTTAAAAAATTTTTTTGTAATGCTTATTTTTGGGAAAGACAGAGTGCAAGCAAGCGGGGGAGGGGCAGAGAGCGAGGGAGACACAGAATCTGAAGCAGGCTTCAGGCTCTGAGCTGTCAGCACAGACCCCCAACACCGGGCTGGAACCCAGGAACCCTGAGATCATGACCTGAGCCGAAGTCAGATGCTTAACCGACTGAGCGCCCAGGCGCCCCTAAAAAAATCAGTTTTTTGAGGTATTATGTATATTTGATAAAATTTGCCAAGTTCAAGTATTCAATCTGCTGAATTTTGACAAATGTATAGAGTCGGGGAACCACTCCCACAGTAATAGTATGGAACACTTCTATCACCTTAGATGTTCCCGCAGGGGTTTCTTGCAGCCAACCCCCTCCTCCGAGCCCTGTCCTTGGCCATACTTGGTCCCTTTCTTAAATATGAAGAGGGATGTGAGTGGTCTAAAAAGTTCATGGTCACATAAATATCACCTGAGGCCTTTTGTTCTTAATCTCCAGTAAATGCAATTTGCCGGTCATTTCCTGTCATGCTGAAGAATCAAGAATCGTTAAAATCCATCTTTTGCCACTTATTTGGAGCTGAACTCATCGTCTTTGTTGACTTGCTCCGTGGACAGCATAGAGAAAGTTTGCTCCATGTTTCCAAAGAGAAGGCACTGTAATTGACATCTGTCTGGGGCTGAAAAGAGAGCAGTCTGAGCTTAAAGACAAAGAGATGCACCGTTGAAATTCAGTGCAGACAACTCTATCTCCTACCTCTCCTCCTATTATCTTTTGGTTAGATTTTAGTAAGATTTTGTGTCTGGGACATTGTCACCCTTATTCCATTACCCTACGGGAATAAGAAGAGATGGGAAGTAATGAACAAAGCTAAGCAAGGAATGTGGGGAAAGGGCAATGGTGGTGCAAATGCAGTGGAGTGAACAAAATGCATCAGAAGTCATTTTGGGGGCATGCATCAAGTGTTTTGGGTTCTGGGATACCAACCCTGAATAAGCTGTGGGGTCTTGCCCACCAGTAGCTCGCAGTTCGGTAGGGGAGGCAGCCATGTCATCAGGCAGTGATGAGATTACTGGATCATGCGATGACAGAGGCTGTGCTGTTGGTTACTGGAACGCGTACAAAGAGCCTGGCGTCCATTCTTACATCAGGAAAGCCTCCTGGAGACTGTGATATGCAGGCTTGGAAAGCATGGAGAGCTATAAAACCTGAGAATTTGTTTCTTGGGATTGTTCATGGTACTAAGTGATTCATAAAATAGAAATCGGAGACTTCTTAAAATGAAGTGGTATCACGCAGAAGCATGGAAGAAGTGAGAAACATCAAAAATGCAATTCGAATCAGGTTATATGCAAATCTAGGTGATTCAATGAATTCATAGAGAGAAAGGGAGGGAGTGAGGAACAGGGAGAGAGAGAGAGAGAAGAGAGAGAGAGAACATGCTACGCCACGGAGCACGCACTGTGGCAGAGCCTGAAAATGTGGGCTCTGCATTTGGGGGGCTAAGGGTCTTGCTGCCTTCCCAAGAAGGATTGTGTTGCCCACATATGGGCATTGTGTGGAAATCAAGCAGAATGGCAAATGGAAAACCGGGGTTCTGATCTGGCTTAGCTCTGGGGTAACTCAACTTACCTACCAGATCAAGGGATGGAGCAAAATTATCTATTGTTTTAACCTCTAGAGTTTTCTAATTTGATGTTTACCTGGCAGGTATTTGTAACTTTGTAGTGAGGTATAAGGATGGCAAGATGTTACTTGAGGCAGTAATACACAGGCGATGATGGCTCTATCTGCCCATGGCTCTCTGCCAAGGAATGCAACATCAGGCTATTCTTCAAGTGGCTATGGCTTTTGCCATGTGTATGGATGTTCAATGAGAATAACCCTGCTTACCCTGGCTGACTACTGTAACTAGTCAGTTACCTAGACCAGAGCCGAAGACACCCAGGAGGATATAGTGAGAAGTACGGCATGCCAAGTAACTACCAGTAGGGGTGACCCAATCAGAGCTTTCCTTGCTGGTGTAAACAGGATGCACAGAAAAAACGTGGGTCACTGGAACTGCTGTTGTATTCTACATGACTATGAGTCCATCTTGAAGCACCTCATGATTTGCTATTATAGTTTTAGAAGCACTGAGACACAGAATGAATCTAAATTTCTGAGTATGTTGCTGGTGTTTCCCATTACTACAGATCTCTTTACATAAACCCATCTACAGCAATCGGATTTGCTAACTATGGAAGTCCCAAGGACAAGCAGGAAGCTCTCTCTGTCTAAGGGAGGCTCCTGGGTGAAGACAGATGAGTAAGAGATTTCGTTCTCCTAAAAGACTAGGTGCTTCTGGAAGGCACTTTGTAGCATCATATAGTATTAGTAAGCAGATGCTGCAGAAAAAAAGGCATTCTCTATTTGCTTTGAGACTAACTAAGATGAAGAAATAAATTGGCAAAATTGGCTTTATGGTTAAATTGATAATGTGGGAATATTGGCTGAGATTTCACCTGACTTGCAGCTAACCAGTTAGCCTGCCAGTTTCATGGATGCTGGCAGAAGACACGAGACTCCTGGCTCAGAGACAAAGCAATTGTGGCATTCAGACTCAGCATTTGCACTTGTTTCTCAAGCCTCACTTCCAACAGAGTGGCACTCAGAGGGTCCAGAGGAGGGTAACTTTGAGCTCAGGGACCTTGAGGCTTTTATAATTGGCCGCAAGGCTGCCTGCCCTTATCTTTATTTTAATGTGTAGGAAACAAAGTTGTCCTTTTCTCTGGAGGAAGATAATTCTCTTTCAAGGCTGTTTGCTGTACAAACATCCTTGAAAGGATAGCATTCTTGAAAATGGAGTCAGTGCCTCTGCTGGAAAGGCAAGCAGAAACAGAGACTTAGAGATAACTGGCTCCAAACAGTCACCCTTTAGTAGAACCATGAAATCAATGTAGAGGGTTTACACACATAAAAGAATGTTTCATGTAGTAGGGTAAGCATTGTTTAGGGAAACTTTTCCTTTGTTATATCTACGTGTAAAAACATTTTTTCCCCTTTTTTCTTTGGCAATAACTTTGAGACACATTGGCTATGATATTATTAAATACATTGAGTTCTTACATTCCGGGTGACATCACTTGGCTTGCATTATACCCAAAACAGTGCAATAGCAACATGTATTATGTTGGGGTTTTTCTAATATAAATCATAGATACAATGCCATAGACTCCATGTTATAATCATGATTGATACACACATTCAAATGCTATTTTGGAGACTAGAAAATTTTAGATACTATATCATGAGGGTTTTTTGGACTGATTAAGAAGGTAAATTTTACCTCAGGTTTCGGGTAGATAGTGGGCAAAATGTGTTTTATGAGTTTGGACCACTTACAGAACAAAACACAGTGTGGGGAAATTTACATTACTAACCGAATTGATGCTTTGCCAAGCATTGGATTTAATAAAGAGCACACACATAAGTTAACAAATATGTGACATCTTAACAGCTCCAAAGCAAATATTTATTTCATCTGACTTGTATGCCTATGAAACAAATGTTCTGGACAGAGAAAATGAATGTTGGGTCCTTCATGTATTTGTTAAATTCAAGATTTTTAAAAACACTTTACACAAAGGACAAAATTGCATTAAAAGTAGTTCTTAAAAGTCCAGTTTCCATCTGAGTAGATATTTATGATATCTCTGCTTGGATATACAGAGATCTGAGTTCACATATGCAAAAGGTCAGAGGATAGAAAGATCTGCAAAACACCTACCTGCCTTCATGTTGGCTATATGGATTAGAGTAATTACAATATCAAAAAGTAGAAATTATACTCAGTTTTCTATACCTACCACATTGCTTCTGTTTAAAATAAGTATGCACTGTTATTATTGCTAAGGTCAGAGTCATAGTAGAAGGTTTTAGTGCTACCATATTATTTTATATTAATTGTTAACATATTACTTTATATTAATTGAAAAACTTACCCACTTAAATTGAGTATTTCAAAATCTTTGGGAAAATCGATTTTAAGAATGGATGTAGATCATGTTTTGGAAATACATGAAGTCTTAACATGTGAAAGCCGTTGTCCCAAGAACTGTATGATCTGCTAAAGAGAGAACTTTAGCAGCAGAACCAAGTACCATTTCACCGGATCTATTAAAAAAAATAGAATTATTGTTTTTATAGGCTCACTTAAAGGAGGAATATAAAAATAATATTTTTCTTGGAATATTGTAAACATGAAGAGGTGCTATGAGTTCATTGTTTTTTCTTGCTTTCTCAGAAAAGTAGTAACGCCACTTTTCCATGGGGTTCAACTAGCTGGAATGTTTGATTAGTTTAACTGTCCGCCTGAAGTGCTCTTTCAGGAGAAAAACAATACAAGAAAACTAACTGGCAGAGCTTTCACCACACACACCCCCCCCACACACACACCCCCACACGCACACACACAATTTCTCCAAGATAAATTTTGGGGTCAGGAGCCATTCAGGCAAATCAAAACATGCCATCATTTAAGATGTTAATAATGTTCTATAAATGGGTGTTATTTATTTCATACATAATGGAAAGCATAAGGAAAGGTGGTATTTGCAGGAAGGCAGTAACATTCAGACTTCTAGGAGAGGTCCTTTGTCTGATGTAATCAAGACAGGAGTGGGTTGTAGACGCAAATCTATAAATATATAATAACTTGTCTCTCTTTTAATGTACGGTGAGTTTTCTTTGAGCATTTTCATTAGCTGCACTTTCAACCACATGAGTAATGCATAATCTAAGACGACCAGCTTGCTTTCTTTAAAGCCAAGCAATCTGATTTCAGTACCTGTTTGAGCTTTGACGATTCTTTTTCGTCACAGTCGGGGACAGTTTCTGCCCCAACAACCGAAATTGGTGGTAATTTTTGTTTTTAGTGACTCACCTGGATCCAGTCATTCAGCTTTCAGCTTTATATATATACTCATATTTGATCGTTTTACATGATATTTCACTTGTATTTGTAATAATAACCATGATGACAAAATGGGGTTGAAATAAAACTAACACTAAAGAGTATAGAAAGTTCTAGTAGTGGGAGTGAAAGTGCGCAGTCCCCCAAAAGGTGGCATTTATTAGGTGTAAACATGCTGATGGTGGAAAGCAGGGTCTGCCAAGCCAGTTAAGTGGAAAGTGGTTAAAGAAGTTTCTCCTGTGTGTCAATTCTTGTTGCTACTAGTATTTTTACAGAATAAGGCACTCCTCATCTTCAACACCTAGAAAAAAAAGGTTATTTTTGAAAGTCCAGTTTGCCTCAGTTCACAAACCTATTATTATTTTAATTGATTGATTAATTTTATTTTAGAGAGTCAGAGCATACAGGCGGGGAGAGGGGCGGAGGGAGATAGAGAATTCCAAGTAGGCTCCACCCTCGGGAAAGAGCCCAATGGGCGGGGGGCAGCGCTCCATCCCACCACCAACCCCCCCTGGGATGGGACCATGACCTGAGCAGAAATCAAGAGTTGGATGCTCAGCCAATGAGTCACCCAGGCACCTCCACACACCTATTATTTTCCATTTACTTTTATGTAATTTTCATTGGTATGTATTTATTCTTTAGAGCCTCAACATGTTACTGAAAAAGCAAGTTTCTTGCAATCAAATTCCTATGAAGGTTCTAAGACAACATCACTGTCCCACATGTAATTAAGTTTCATCTTCATCACAAAGTTTCTCTTAATGATTACATGTTATATTTTATGAATATCTATTACGTATTACCTATCGTGTCACCTGGGTACTAGAACCCTTCTTGGAACCATGACGTTTAAACTCACTCATTGTTTCCAGGGCAACTTCTCCTTCAATTCTTTAATCTCTTCCCCGAAGTATAGATGCTCCAGAGCTTTAAGGATCCCTCTGGGTGTCTCATTCGTGCTTTGTATACTGCCACAGTGAATGGGGCCCGTTAGTCCTTTCCAATACCCTTGGAAAATATTATTCAATTTATTTTTACAAACCTCGTCTATACTTTCCCCCCATGCTTTTAATATTTTCATAGCTACTCCCCAACTCCTATCTTTCGGTGATTTCAGAGTGTAGTTTGAGGTGGTTCTGTTGAACTTAAGCCTTTCTACTTCAACCCTGATCTTTATATTTACCTCTGGATTTGGTAGCCATAACTGCCCTGTGCCCTTCACTTTCAGCTTTCTTTTCAAAGCAGCTTTGCTTAATTGTGAATTTGTTCCCAAAAGCTGAGGAGAACAGTGCCAGATTCTTAAGATCTGGTGCTGTAAACACTTCAGAGACTGGTCCTTCCTTGATTTGTATTTGTACTTGATTTCGTGCTGTGATTATTTTTGAGCTAGTTACAGATTGCTGGCAGGGAAACCGCGCAATCAATAGTCTTTGTTTATTGCATCTATATAACCATATGCAAATTCTACAGATGTCCTGAACTCTGAGGAAGTGGTGAAGGTCAGCCTGTCTCTGCTGACTTGCCTAACAAAGGATGTTCAGAATCCATTCTGTATACTTGCAGTATTTAAGGTCATTAGCGTTGATTCAAGCCCATTTACAACCAATGACTTTTTGGCTATGAACTGTGAAACAGGCTGCATTTTAAGTTGATTTTATAGAAATATCCTAACACTTGAGAACGATACTGCACATCTTAATGTTCACTAGTGACATGGAAAATAAACTTACTCATGCTTATAATAATATTACAATTTAGTTAAGTACAGTATTCAGTATTCCTGCTAACGTATCCAAGGCAAATTATTTCAGGTAAAGGCTTCTGGAAGCCTTTGGAGGGCCTATATTGGCTCGAAGATTACATATTCCGGATTGACTGCCCATCCTGTGACCACCTTTATATCAAGTAGGCTTTCTCAGTTCCTCGTCCATCTCAACCTCTGGGAGGAAGGTGTGTGTCAAGTGAAAGAGCGTTTTCTTTCATTATGAAAGCCCAGAACCAAGGCATATTTTTCAGCTGCGTAGAGGGTGGTTTATTCTGGCAGATGGAAGAACAGGGAAAAATCTATATAAACCTACGGATGCAAACGCATAAGCAAGCGTTTGGATCACCACAGAGAGACCAACAGAATAAAGAGCCAAGTAAAATTCCCCAGTGTGGGAGAGGTCCCGGCCGACCGACCTCTCCCAACGCGGAGACGCGATTTAAAGATACAGGCTCCGTCTACACAAGCGCTGGAGGAAACAC